>NW_022681474.1:51793829-51900059 GCF_009764315.1 Trachypithecus francoisi | reverse complement strand
AGTGCCCAGCCTGAGGGGATGGCTTCAAATGGAGGTGAGCCTGTAGGGATGGGGGCATTATCCGAGTCTGCCATGCCTCAACTCCTTGGGAATTCAAATATGACACTGCCCCCTGGGGACAGTTGATAGGGCTGATGTTGAGGAGGGAGGGAGCACTGGATGTCCCCAAGGACATCACACCTGGGGATGGCCATGGCACCCTGAGTCTGTGGTTAGGGAGGACGAATCCTTAGAGGTGGACCAAGATGCTTAGGGGAATACACCATGTAGGGGAAAGGATGGAGTGGATGGATTGATCCTTTCTAGAGGGAGACAGGTCATGTCATTGTGTGTTTGTAGGGAGTGGTGGGATCGTGTTGTGATGGTGGCCCCGGGAGGAGGACAGGCAAGCCTGAGTCCTGTGCCGTGTCTCCAGGCACCTGGAAGGTGCCCTTCCATACCGTTCAGAGGGATTTAGACTGGGGTTTTCTAGATCTTAGGGAGGAGTGGGGAGAAGTGGTCTCAGCCAGAAAACTGTTGGATGGGTTAACTGTGACAGACCTTGTAGTGACTGGGTGGGCGAGGCTGGGGGCTACTGTAACTGCCACAGCCCAGAGCTTCTCAGCTTCCTCCCAGAGCTGGCTTCTCTGTCAGTTCAGGTAGCTGTTGGCTTTGATTTAACAGGGGTGGGGGCAGATGGGGAAGTTCAGGCAACACAGGGTCTGGGCTTCCTGAGTTGTTCTGAATTGCTTGCCCTTTTGTGGAAGCTCAGGTCTTCAGACCCACTTCCTCTTGTCTGCTAGCTCATGGCCTGTCCCCTGCACTTTGTGTTACTGTGGAGATGAAGAATTTGCTCCTATTCCATTTATACAACTTCATGAACGGGGGACAGGTGTGGATACTTGCTGGTTCTCAGTGGAAGGGTCTGGAAAGCCTGGTTTCTACTCCTTCCTCTACTCCTTGAGTAGAGGAAGGAGAGTAGCGCACAAATAGGAAGATGGTTCTCTTAATATTATTATTCAAGTTAGGATGTGCATGTGCTGTATCCCTTATTCCCCTTGACTAGAGACTGCATGAGGTGCTAGTGAATAGGGATGAGTTCCAGACAACTTTGCCTCACCTGGTCCGTGGCCCAAGAACCGCTTGTTCTTGGTTGGCCACTATGTTCAGTTATTGGGAGCTCAAAGGAGAAGGACCAGAGATGGGCTCCTTGTCCCACTACCTATTGTAACCTGAGCAGCAGCTGCGAAAATCCCTAGACACCTCCCCTGATAGCCCTGCTGCTCACCATTTGCTGGCTGTGTTCTAATCGTGTGCAGCTGTTGCTGGCTGTGCAGTGACATTATCTCAGGGGACTCCACCACTGCCTCTCAAACCTCTCCCTGGGAACAGAGCTTCCTGAGCGGCAGCTGGGACCATCGAGTACTGAGGAAAGGGTGGCCCGAATCTGACTCCTATTTAGCACTTGCTGTTGGTGGTGCCAAGACAATCACTTGTATGCTGGGCATGACGAGTTATGGATTATCTTCAGGGTTCGTAGGGCACTGGCTTGGGAAAGATTTCCATCCAGTGGTTTTCTTTTGTGGTGTTTGAGCAACGAAAGACAGGGGTTTACAAGAGCTTCAGGAAAAGAAAGATTGAAGAGGAGATGGGGCCATAATATTCGGAAGCTCCTGACTTCCTGTCAGCCTTCTGAGTGCGCAGCACTGCCCTGGGGTAGGCCCGTCTCCTGTTGCTGAGCACGCTAAGGACCACCAAGCCACTGAGAGACTCACCCCTGACCCATGGCTTGGGAGATGCCTGTGAGGCTGACGGGGTCTGCCAGGGACACTGAGGGAGACCCTTGGGCAGCGAAGGCTTGGCTGTTGCTTCTTGGGAGACAGGGGTCAGGGAGTCTTGGTGACCGGGGCCAGGCTCTCTAGTGGAGCGACTCTCCCGTGGAGGAACAGAGCATCCCATGCACACTCAGGGACACTTGCAAGCGGCAGAGTTTCCCTGTCACACGCCTTCAGCTGTTGGGGCTCCCCTCTGATTCCCCAGTGACTAGTGAGGACCTGGAGACCCCAGCTCATTCATCTCTTTCCTTTGTCTCCACAGCATACCCAGTGCTGGGAACAGCCGTGACCGTGAACCCTGGCACCTCTCTGTCTGTGTTCACGGTTCTGCCCTTGGCCACCCCCGCTCCCGGCCCAGCACATGGGCCACCCCTCATGACTGCAGGGGTTCCTACAGGCGGCCCACTGGTGCTGTCTGCCTTGCCCAGCACATCTCTGGTGGCAGGACAGGATGGCCACGGCCCAAGTGGGTCCGCGGCTTCCAACGTCTTTGTCCAGATGAGGACAGAGGTGGGGCCTGTGAAGGCCCCTCAGGCGCAGACCTTGGTCCTAACTCAGGCCCCCCTCGTCTGGCAGGCTCCAGGCACCCTCCGCGGAGGTGTTGTGTGTCCGCCTCCCCTACTGCTGGCAGCTGCTCCTGTGGTGCCTGTTATGGCTGCCCAGGTGATTGGGGGCACCCAGGCCTGTGAGGAAGGCTTGTCCCAGGGACTTCCTCTTCCACCACCACCACCACCGGCTGCCCAGATGCCCCCCATCGTGTCTTCAGGGAATGCTGGGCCATGGCCACAAGGGGCTCATGGAGAGAGCAGCCTGGCTTCCTCCCAGGCTAAGTCCCCACCAGACAACTCCTGCAACCCCAAGAGTGTCTATGAGAACTTCCGACTCTGGCAGCACTACAAGCCCCTGGCCCGGAGGCACCTTCCCCAGAGTCCTGACACCGAAGCACTTTCCTGCTTCCTCATGTGAGTGCCCTCGGGGCACCGGAGCTTGTCCTGCAGTTCACATGTAAAGAGGCTGCTGGATGGACAGGAGAGCTTGTTCATCCGCTGTTCAGGGGAGCTTGCAGGGCGGTTGTGAGGGTGATGGGTTGCACTACGGGAAGGTACATTTTCAACAACATTAATCTGGCTGCAGCTCAGGACAGACTGTCAGGGGCCTCATCTCAACTGCCCGTCACTGTCCCATGAGTCCAGTCAATCCTTACTTTCAATCATTTTCACAACAATGTTTACAGAAGACCCAGGTCAGAGAGGGTTTCTGGTGTGACGTGAGCTACGGTTTGGGTTTAGGTCTTTGAGTACACACCCCAGCACCTCCCCTTGAACCCAGTATCGATGGCCAGGAGCACGTCACATCAGGCTGGGAGGAGGAGCTGCAGGGCCCAGAAAGAACCTGGTACATGCCCGCAGTTCTGCCGAGGTCCAGTTAGCACAGCGCTGGTGGAGCCTTCACATAGGGATGGTCCTGGGCCCCACACTGGGGTGGATGCTGGGCAGGTATTTGCATCTTCACCCTCAATCCCTCCTAGAAAAAGGGACAATGATGTGTCATTCAGGGAATGGTGAAGAGATGACTTGAGCTCACATATGACATGCATAGCACAGTGCCTGGAACATGCTACGACACATTATGTGATAGCAATTATGATTACTGTCCCCATTACTATCATTATCAGGACTAGGCCATCTAGGAGAGAACTCCCCAAAGCCACAGGCTCCAGTGATAGCTCTGAGTACACCACGAGCCCAGCAGCCCAGGGCCGTGGACTGTGGTGACTGTGAGGCAGCAACGTCAGCATCTGGAAGAGTTTGTGGTTTCATTCCCAGTCCCTGCCTCTCTCCACACTGCGGTGCCTCTGTGACCCTGTGTTTCCCACTGATGAGCAAACGGGAGCTTGAGCACATCCACCTTGCAACACACTGGCCGTTCCCCTAGGAAAGTTCCCTGCCTGGGGTGTAGGTGAAAGGCGGCCCCATCTTCATCCCCAACAATCTCACTGCCCCCGCACCCTGGAACTGGTTGCATTCCCCCTTGGAGCGGAGTCCCGGTGCACTGGGGACCCCGATTCTTGGAGTGGAGCTGCCCCAGTCTCACGGGCCTTTGCCATGTCTCCTGTGGGAATGTGGGAAGCTGTACCTGGCTGCTTGCAGTGGGCTTGGACATGGCTCTGCTTTGGTTCTGGATGTGTGCTTCTGCTCCTCATGCTCCGGGACCCTGAGGCTGCGTCCCCAGGGGCTGCCTGACTCCAGAGTCCCCAGGAAGCTGGTTACTCAGTCCTGACCCTGGAACCTGCACTTTAACCCTTGCTCCCAGGTCACTCTGTGTGCACGCTGTCTCAGTCAGCTCAGGCTCTGCCGTAACAAATCCCATAGACTGGGTGCTTTGCCAAGACACATCCATGTCTCCCAGTTCCAGAGGCCAGAAGTCCCAGATCAAGGTGACAGCAGATTGGGTGTCTGGTCAGGGCCCTCTTCCTGGCTGGAGAGAGCTGCCTCTGGCTGTGTCCCCTTGTGGCTGAGAGGAAGAGCCCTGGCGTCTTCTCCTGCCCTTATCAGGGCTCCGATTCCATGTCTGGGATCCACGCTTATGACCTGCTCTGACCCTGACTGCCTCCAAATACTGACACACTGGCCCTGAGGGCTTCAGCACAGGAGTGTTGGGGGCACATGTTCCTCCCGTAGTACTGAGTTCACTTCTCAACACTGAGGACCCGAGGGGCAGTCGGAGAGGCCACTTGGTAGCTTGTGTTGATGTTTGATCTTGCAGTCGTGTCCTGGGGCCTGAGGAGCCCACATGGGGGAGAACAGGACAGGGACGTGGCAGGACAGGTGTGGGGAGCACGGGGGCCAGGTGTTGGGACCAGGTGGGCTTGGGATGAACGGTGGGCTCATAGACTGGGACTGACTGCTCTGGTTTACAGCCCAGTTCTCCGATCCCTGGCCCGGCGGAAGCCCACCATGACCCTGGAGGAGGGACTGTGGCGGGCCGTGCAGGAATGGCAGCACACAAGCAACTTTGACCGGATGATCTTCTACGAGATGGCGGAAAAGTGAGTCTAGGGTCCTGGGGGCAGGGCCCGCAGAGCAGGGTGAGAGTGAATGACAGAGGCCTGGTGGCCGTGGTGGCTTCTCAGCGTGGAGCATGAGGAGGATGTGGACAAACACGGACACTCTGGACCCCTGGCTCCCTCAGGAAGCTGCTCCTACCACCTAGAGTGCTCTGGGCTCTCAGTCCTGACCCATTGGGAAGCACCCCCTGCCTGGCCTGGGCCAACCCCTGCCTTGACACTAGAGGTCATGGCGGGAGCAGCCAGCGTCGCAGCCCAGAGGGGGTCACCTCCAGCTGTGGGGATGGGGAGAAGGGGCGCTAGTGACTGTAGACAGAGTGGGGTGCAGACTCCTCACAGCAGTGGCCAGAAGTCGGTTTTCTGCCATCCCAGCCTGACCAGGGAGTTTGGGCAGGGGAGACCTGCGCCCGGGACACCATGAGACCCATCTCTGGCCTGACCGCCTTTGCTCCTGGGCAGTGCCCTCCATGAAGACAGACAGACAGCAGCTTCAGGGGAAAGGGGGCCTGTCCTCTGGGCTCAGCTTGTGCTTCTTCCTGATCATGGGTCTCCCAGGCCTTGTGCCCCTGGGTTATCTTTGAGGGGCCCACAGTCCCAACCTCAGGACTCCTGCATCTGGCCATCATCCTTGATGCCTTCTGCCATCAACCCCACCCCTGGCCAGCTAAAACCTGGAGGAGGGATCCCCTGGGACCCTCCTGGACATCGTGGCCCTGACTTGAGTCAGGAAGCCCCGTTGATGCCATGGGCTCTGCAGGGGCCGGGTGAGGGAGGGTGAGCCCAGAACTCTGGGAGCAGCTCCCTCCTGGGACTGGGGGATGGCACCTAGTGAAGGCCTGGACAGTCCACCGGAGGCACTTCCTCCCATCCCTGCCCTCGGCCGCTGCCTGGTCCTGGGGGAAGGGGGCCTGGACCCTCTCAGCATGACCTGGGCCTCCTTCACCCCCAGGTTCCTGGAGTTTGAGGCTGAGGAGGAGATGCAGATTCAGAAATCCCAACTGATGAAGGAGCCCCAGTGCCTGCCTCCTCCAGCCCCACCAAGTCTTGAACCTCGAGGACTTCCAGCCCCTGAGGTGGACAAGCAGCCAGGTATGGCTTCCCACATTCCCACAGGAGTCATGGCAAAGGCCAAAGGGGCCAAAGGAGGCCACTGTGCCCACACCACATGCTTCCCTTCAAGAGGGAGATCTTCTCCCTCCAACAGGACAGCTTCCGGGAGCATATGTTGAGTATTGACCTGGTCAAGTTTCCTAGCTACTCTCTCCCCTCGCCCATCCAAAACTCCACATATGCTCTGCCCAGGAAGCAGGGATGAGCGAGGAGAGTACACGGCATATTGGTGGCTCCGAACTTCCTCCCAAGCGATGCTGTCTCACATGTGCCCCTCCTGCCTCCTCCGGGGGTGCCGTGGTTCAGGTGGTCCTGACCCACCTGGGACCCACTTCACATCCCCAAGCCCTGCCCTCCCCTGTGTGGTGCAGGCAGGAGGAGTGGCCCTCACCACACCCATCCTCCTCCCTCTCTGCCTCAGTGTACCTTCCCAGCAAGGCCGGCCCCAAGGCCCAGACTGCCTGCCTGCCACCACCCAGGCCCCAGAGGCCAGCGGAGACCAAGGCCCGCCTGCCACCACGTAGGCCCCGCCGGCGAGCAGACACCAAGGCCCGCCTGCCACCACCCAGGCCCCAGAGGCCAGCGGAGACCAAGGTGCCCGAGGAGATTCCCCCAGAAGTGGTGCAGGAGTATGTGGACATCATGGAGGAGCTGCTGGGGCCTCCCCTCGAGGCCACAGGGGAGGCAGAGAAACAACGGGAAGAGGGCGAAGTGAAGCAGCCACAGGAAGAGGACTGGACACCCCCAGACCCGGGCCTCCTGAGCTACATTGACAAGCTGTGTTCCCAGAAAGACTTCGTCACCAAGGTGGGCTGGCCTGGAGTGCTGGGGTCTGCAGGATTCCAGGGGGTAGCACTCCCAGGTCCTTGGAATGAAGCTCTGTTCCTTAGTTACTCAGCAGTGCATGTATTTCCATGGATTTGAGTGTCTGTGTATGTGACTGTGTGTGTCTGTGTGTTGCTGTGTGTTTGTGTCTGTGATTTGTTACTGTGTGTCTTTGTGTGTCTGTGTGGGTGTGAGTGTGGAGTGTGTATGCTAACTGTGTCTGTGTCTTTTCCTGTGCTGTATGTGGGTCTGTTTGTGTGTCTGTATGTGGTTTGTGTGTCTCTGTCTGTGTGTGCGTATGCTACCATGTCTGCGGTCTGTGTCTGTAGCTGGTGGTCGCCATAATATGAGACAGCCCCAGGAGGGTGGGGACGAGGTGCTTGCAGCTTTCTGCATCTCTTCTGGGTGTCCTTGGCTCCAGGTTCCTCCCTGCCCAGGAAGCTCACGCCTTCTTCCTTCTGTTTCCAGGTGGAGGCCGTCATTCACCCCCGATTCCTGGAAGAATTGCTTTCCCCAGATCCACAGATGGATTTCTTGGCCCTCAGCCAGGAGCTGGAGCAGGAGGAAGGACTCACCCTTGCCCAGGTACCCCAGGGGCAGGAGGGACCCAGCACACAAGGCCCACCTGATTGTCTAACCCCACCCTGCTGGGGATGCTCGGCTTCTTGGGGAGCCACTCTGGGGTGGGAAGATGCAGGTTCAGAGGGAGTAGGATGGAGAGGAGCCAAGGAGGGGAGTCAGTATGCAAGCTGCAGTGAGGCCCAACAGGATGCCCGCCAGAGCCACACCCTTTCTCTTTGACATAAAGCCCAGCTGCCTCAGGCTTCCCTGCCTCCCGCCCAAGTGTCCTGGTCTCCACCACCCTGGGCTCTGCTCACACCTGGGGTAGTGCCAGTAAGTGCCCCCTTTCCTTCCACAGCTAGTGGAGAAGCGCCTTCTACACTTGAAGGAGAAAGAGCATGCGAGGGCAGCCCCTACTCATGGCATGGCCCAGTTGGACTCAAGTTCTTCTAAGTTTGCAGCTGGCCAAGGAGCAGAGAGAGACGTCCTTGACCCCCAACAAGGGATTGGCATGGAAACCTGCCCACCCCAGACGGCTGCCCGGGACCCTCAGGGACAAGGCAGAGCCCACACTGGCATGGCCAGGTCCAAAGACTCTTCTGTGCTTTTAGGATGTCAGGATTCCCCTGGGCTGAGAGCTGCCCGGCCAACCTCTCCTCCCCAGGACCACAGACCCACGTGCCCCGGCCTGGGGACCAAGGACACCTTGGATCTCCCTGGAGGATCTCCTGTCAGGGAGTCACACGGGCTGGCTCAGGGGTCAAGTGAGGAGGAGGAGCTCCCCAGCCTGGCCTTCCTCATGGGTTCCCAGCACAAGCTGCTGCCCTGGTGGCTACCCCAGAGCCCTGTCCCTGCCTCGGGCCTTCTCAGCCCAGAAAAGTGGGGACCCCAGGGAGCTCTTCAGTCCCAATCTCCTCAGAGAAGAGGCCTCAGCCTAGCCACGAAGTCCAAGAAGCGACCTCTCTTCAGAAGCCCATCCCCTGCTAAAAAGACACCCCACCCAGGGCCTGGGCTCAGGGTCTCTGGGGAGCAATCCCTGGCTGGGGGGCTGGGTGGCCCCTCACAGTCTCAAAAGAGAAAGGGTGACCCCTTGGTCTCCAGAAGAAGAAGAAGCAGCATTGTAGCCAATAGGGGCTTCCGGGCAGGTTCTCTGGTGCCAGTCCCCAAGGGTCTGGCATCCGATGCCCCAAAGCAGTCAAAAGCTTCTTCCTCCCCCGTGCTGATCTTGCTGGGCCTTAGCTTTGGAGGATAGGGGAGAGAGGGGAGGGGAGGGAGAGGGTGGCTGGATGGGGAGGGCAGGGAGGGAGGGGAGGGGAGGGAGAGGGTGGCTGAATGGGGAGGGCAGGAAGGGAGGGCTTGGGGGGAAGGGGCTGGGGGGTGGGAAGCAGTGCCTTGGGGGCCTTGTGTGTAAATGTGAATAAATGTAGTTGTGTTGGAAAATGCTGTCAGGGCTGCTGCCTCTGTCCTCGGGGCTGTGCTGCTCCATGGAGGGTATCTGTGAGGGAGGGCAGAGGAACTGGGAGATGCCAGGCACTGGGAACCCACAGGGGCTGGCCCCACTTTTTCCCCCTGGTGTAGGGAGCCCCTTCAGTTGCACCAGGGACTGACAGATGCTGAGGAAGCCCTGATCCCTCGCATTAGGGAGGCTTCTTGGGACCTCCCATCATTATCAGTATCCCCGGAAAATCCTGGGATTGGAGAGAGCTGGCTGGCTCTTGTTCTGCTCGGTGGGATCTGAAGAGAAGGCAGCCGCCTGCAACATGGACATGGGGAGAGGCAGCCGCTCCTGCTTAACCCTCATCAGGAAGAGCACGGGCACTGGGCTGAGCGGAGACGTTGAGGTGACCGTCCACATGGGTGTGTTTGGGATACGACGATGGATGGGGAGCAGGGGAAGTCCCTCTGCCTGTTTCTGGGCAGGAGAGAGTCTTATCCAACTAGCTGAAGCAGATGCTCCTTGCTGTGGCCACAGGGACTGGCCTCAGGGGCCCTCAGGGTCCTCCATGGAGCCCCCCACAGCTATGATTCCCTTCCCGTATGATGACTGAACTCATGTGGAATTGATGTAGACACAGATTTACATTGGTATCTAAAACAGTTCCCTTCCAATACACCATCATCAATGGGAACAAGCATGACCAGCCCACCAGGCACAGGGTGGGTGTCTGCTAGTTCCAGGACCCAGGGAGCTCGGGCCCAGGCTGAGAGGGGTTGAGGGTCAGCCACCCTTCTGCCAGGCACAGACCCCAAGGGCAGAGCAGGGGCTGCCTGGGATGTGGCATTGGCTGTCTGGAAAGTGCCCTGGGAGTCGGGTGCTAGGTGTTCGCTGAAGGGAGACTTCCAGAGTCTGTGAGTGAGATGAGGACTGCATCAGGAGAGGGACCGAGGCTGGGGAGGACACTCTGCTCTTTCCCCAGGTTGTCCTGTCCTCCCAGTCTCTGCTGAACTCTCCTCACCCCATGGGCCAACTTCTGCCCCCCTTACCCCTAACCCACCTCTTAGAATCTCAGATCCCAGCATGGACAGGACCCAGCACCCGCCCTGCTTCCCTCCTTGCCAACACCTTCCTCTCCACAGTCTGAGTTCTGATTCCACCCCCAGGGCCCTTTTTGACTACCAGGGCGCTGGTCCCAGCACTCCCTGCATGCAGAGCTGTGGTCATAGCACTGGGGTGGCTGGCCCAGCAGCAGAGGCTGGTGGGGCAAAACTCTCTGATACACAGTGGCCTGGCCCCTCAGCCAAGTGACAAAAGGAGGCATGTTTGGGTCCTTTCTGGCCCCCTCTACCCACAGAACACAGCAGTCAGCCAGACAGATGCCCCTCTGCCCCCTCCCCTCTGTTCGACGTGGGCAGTGTTGGAGGCCTGCCGTCCTCTGTGGCCTTTGGGAAGGAGAGTGTATCTTGGCAGGGCTTCCCCAGCTCAGTGCACATCAGGCCCTCGGGGAAAATGTGGGGAGTGAAGAGTCACCGGTGGGTGATGTGGGCAACTCCCATGACTCCTCTACATTCAGGGCCATCCTCAGGAGATAAGGTAGCACTGCCCTTTTGCAGGAGTTAGGAATGTTAAATGAGCCGTGTTTGAAGGGAACATGGTCCATACTCTGGCGTGTGTGGGTACCCAGCCAACTTCCTCACCTAAGGGTGAAAGTGACACCTTGGGGTTCCTGCTGGTTACCACACTGGCTGTTGTCTACCCCACTGTCCTGTCCTTGTTTTGGCTGAGCTATTCCCAGGAGGCAGAACCTGTGCTTCCTCCACCACTGTGTCCCACCTGAGCCCTACAGTCTGCCCCTAAATAGGCAGAGTGGGGCTGACTGGGGGGCTCCGGCAGACTGAACACACGTCGCCCCCCGCCACCCAGTTCCTGTGTTGAAGCCCTAACCCGCAACTTGATGGTATTTGGAGATGGACCTTTGGGAATTATTCAGCGTTAGAAGAGACCATGAGGGTGGGGCCCTAATGATGGGATTAGGGCCCTGGTAAGAAGCAGAGACCCCAGAGCTCTCTCTCTCCCTGACACGAGGACACAGTGAGAAGGCGGCCATCTGCAAGCCAGGAAGAGAGTCCTCACCAGAATCTCACCACACTGGGACCCTAACCTCAGACCTCCATTCTCCAGACTGTGACAAATACATTTGTTTTTTTAATATGCGCCACCACCCCCAAATCTATAGTACTTTGTTCTAGCAGCCCTATGTGACTAGGACAAGGTCCATAATCTCAAGTACTTCCTTCCTGACTGGTATCTGGAAACTGTGCATCAGAGCCACGGGAAAGAAAGGCTTGGCCCTTTGCGACTGTCAGTACACCTCCACCCCAAGTGCAGTGTATCACACATGAACCAGGAGAGCCTGGGACGCAGTGAAAGGGAATCTGTAAATACCCATGATGTTGTCGCATCCACGCTTGGGGAAGCCATACAGCTTGCTCACAGCAGGTGCTGGGGGTGTGCTGAGGCTCTCGGTCGACTTGGCCTCCCTGCTTACGCACCCAGGTCACTATCTGGGAACCAGTGTGGCTGGAGCTGCCCCAGGCCAGTTTGTCTCCAGAGACCCCTCCGTTCTCCACTGGATGACAGATCCCTGAAGAAGCCATGGCCTCCTGGGAAGCTCCATCTGACAACGTGAGTAAGGCCGGCCCCCGTTAGTGAGCATGCTGTGCTTTCTGACGGCTGCCAGAATGGACTTGATCCAGGTGGCTGCCCTTTTCTAGCTTACTTTGATTCTAACTTCAGTGTCACATGATGCCCTATGAATGGAACATACAATGTGTGTCTTTCATATCTGTCTTCTTTCACTTAGAATAATATTTCCAAGGTCATCCACATTTTTAGTATGTATCATTACATCAAACCTTTTTGTTGCTGAATAATATTCCATTAATGGATATACTAAAATTTATCCATTTATCAGTTAAGAACATTTGGGTTGTTTTCACTTTTTGGCTATTGTGAATTATACTTCTCAGACCATTTGTGTACAAGGTTTTCTGGGGATGTATGTTTCCATTTCTCATGGCTACATACCTAAGAGTGAAATTGATGGGCCATATGGAACCTCTATGTTTAACCATTTCAGAAGGTGCCAGACTGTTTCCAGTGTACATGAACCATTTTATATATCCACTAGCTGTGTGAGGGTCCCAGCGTCTCTCCACATTCCAGCCAACATTTACTATCAACTCTCTTTTTGATAAAGTCATCCTAGTGGTTCTGAAGTTGTATCTCGTCATAGTTGCATTTGTGTTTCCGTGATGTTGAAGCTCTTTTATGTACCTATTCGCCACTTGTATATCTTCTTTGGAGCAATGTTACTCAACATTTAGTAATTTTTAACTGGTTTGTGTTTTGTCATTGAGTTATAAGAATTCTTTATATATTCCAGATAAAAATGCTTTACAAGATATAATTTGCAGAAATATTCTCCCATTCTGTGGGTTGTCCTTTACTTTCTTGATGGTACTCTTTGAAGCACAAATGTTTTTACTTTGGATGAAGTCCATTTTATCTATTTTTTCTTTTGTTACTTGTGGTTTTGATGTCATATTTAAGAAACCATTAACTAGTCCTAGGTCATGAAATTTATTCCTATGCCTTTTCCTTTTTTAAAAACCATCTTAAACATTTTAAAGTGTACAATTCAGTAATGTTATGTGTATTCACATCATTGTGAAATTGAGATCTTTAGAAATATTTTATCTTTCACAACTGAAATTTTGTACACATTAAATACTAATTTTCCCCCTACTCCCACCCCCAGCCCTGGCAACCACTACTTGATGTTTCTGTGATTTTGACTACCTTAAATACTTCATATGAAGGAAAGTATTTGTCCTTTTGTGATTAGCTTATTTCACTTAGCATAATGTTCTTGAGATTGATCCATGTTCTAACATGTGACATGATTTCCTTCTTTCTGTAGGCTGCTTAGTCTTCCATTGTATGTATATACCATATTTTATCCTTTCATCCACCAATGGACATTTGGATTGGATCTCTTGGCCATTGTGAATAATGCTGCAATAGGGATTGTATTGAATTTGTAAATTGTTTTAGGTAATACGGACATTTTAACAATATTAAGTCTTCATATCCACATGCATGGAGATGTCTTTTCTTTTATTTATATACTCTTTGTTTTCTTGTAGCATTGTTGTTTTGTAGCTTTTAGCATCCAAGTTGTTTGCCTCCTTGGTTAAGTTTGTTTCTAGGTATTTTGTTCTTTTTCATGCTATTATAAATAAAATTGTGGTTTTTTGTTTGTGTTCATTTCTATCTTTGTTTGTTTTTGTAGTAAAGATAAGATTTCACTATGTTGGCCAGGCTGGTCTCAAACTCCTGGCCTCAAGTGATCCGCCTGCTTCAGCCTCCCAACATGTTGGGATTACAAGTATAAGCTGCCACATCTGGCCTGAAATTTTCTTCTTAATTTCCTTTCCATATTGGTCATTGCTAATGTATGGAACTGCAATGGATTTTTGTGTGATAATGTTGCATTTTTAACTTCGCTGCAATCATTTATTAGTTCTTACAGATTTTTTGGTGGAATTTTTAGGGTTTTCTACATATAAAACCATATAATCTGTAAATAGAGATAATTTTACTTCTTCCTTTCCAGTTGGAATGCCTTTTATATATCTTTTCCTTATTTAATTGCTCTGGCCCAGTACTATATTGAATAGAAGTGGCAAGAGTGGGCATCCTTAACTTTCTCCTGTACTTTGAGGAATAGCTTTGTCTTCCACTAGTAAGCATAATGTTAGTTATGGGCATTTCATGTAAGGCCTTTATTATGTGGTAGTATTTTCCTTTTATTCCTAGTTTGCTGAGTGTTTTAAATCATGAAATGGTGTTGAATTTTGTTGAATGTTTTGTCTGAATCATGTGATTTCTGTCTTTCATTATGTTAATGTGGTGTGTGACTTGATTGATTTTTTTTTTTTTTACACATGCACACATGTTTATTGCAGCACTATTTACAACAGCAAAGACATGAAACCAACCCAAATGTCCACCAATGGAAGACTGGATACAGAAAATGTGGCACATATACAACACAGAATACTATGCAGCCATGAAAAGGATAAGATCATGTCCTCTGCAGGGACATGGATGAAGCTGGAAACCATCATCCTCAGCAAACCGACACAGGAAGAGAAAGCCAAATACTACATATTCTCACTCATAAGTGGGCGATGAACAATAGGAACGCATGGACACGGCGGGGGCTGGGGGCGGACAACACACACACCAGGACCTGTCGGGGGTAGGGGCCAAGGGGAGGGAGAGCATTAGGACAAATACCTAATGCATGTGGGGCTTACAACCTAGATGGCAGGTGCAGCAAACCACCATGGCACACGCATACCTCTGTAACAAACCTGCATGTTCTTCACATGTATCCCAGAACTTAAAGTAAAATTAAAAAAAAAAAAAATGAGGAAACTTAGAGTGGCCAGGTTACTGTCTCAGAGTCAGACAGCTGCCAAGGTCTGGAACACATTTGTTTCTATGAACTCTCCCTGGCACTGTCCTGGACCTTGAGGCCCAGAGGTGGAAGGTCTGAGAGCATCCAGGCTCTAGGGACAAGGCCTTGCAAACAATATCCAGGCCTCCTTTCACTTCAGAATTCTCCTCCTGCAGATGTCCTGGCTCCCAGTTCCAGAGCTCATTTCTTTGTGTACACAGTGTGGGAAGGACTGCTTGGTCTGCATTTATAGTTACCATCACATTTGCCCATAAGGCACTCTGACGCAGCACACAGCATTCTCTGTTTAACAGCATATTTGCTCGATGAAACTGATTGAAATTTAACATGTAGGGTCTGCCTTAATGATCCTCTTGGAGAATGCTGAGCAGTGCACCAGAATGCTCAAGTCCCACGTTATCCTCTTGAATGCAGCAGGTTCCCTCTTCTTCTTTTTACCTTCTTCCTCCAATCCCTGATGGCCCCCTAATCTGCAGTTGTCTCTGTCTTCGGAGAGAAGATGCCCCATTAATGTGCCATGAAACCAAATTTACTCCATTTAAAGGGCTGCCTTCATTCGGAGGCTTTGTCCATTTCTTGGTTTTAACCTCTCTTTTCCCTCTCACGGCGTGAGCGCCAGCCCTGGGAGCTCCAGGAACTCAAGAGAACCCCGCGGGGGTGCCCGGGTGGGTGGCGAGGGGCTGGGCGCACGGGGACCAAGGAAGGGGCGCCCCCGCGGCCGCGGGCTCCAGGCCCAGGGTCCGCGCCTAGGGCGACCGCAGAGCCCGCTGCTGTCCCCGACTTGATTGATTTTTGTATTTTGAATTATCCTTGCATTCCAAGTATAAATCCAACTTGGTCATGATGTATAATCCTTTTTTTTTTCTTTGAGATGGAGTCTCACTCTGTCACCCAGGCTGGAGTGCAGTGGCACAGTCTCGGCTCACTGCAATATCCGCCTCCCAGATTCAAGCGATTCTCCTGCCTCAGCCTCCTGAGTAACTGGGATTACAGACACCTGCCACCATGTCCTGCTAATTTTTATATTTTTAGTAGAGACGGGGTTTCACCATCTTGGCCAGGCTGGTCTTGAGTTCCTGACCTCATGATCCACCCGCCTCGGCCTCCCAAAGTGCTGGGATTACAGGCGTGAGCCACAGCGCCTGGCCTATAATCCTTTTAATGTGCTGTTTAATTCTGTTCACTAAAGTTTTTTTAGGATTTTTGCATCAATATTCACCTGATACATTGGTTTTTTCTTTTCTTTTCTTGTGACTTTGGTTGTGGAATCAAAGTAATTTTGTCCTCATATGAGTTTGAGAGCATTTCCTTTCTTTAATTCTTTGGAAGAATTGAGGAAGATTGGTATTGATTCTTTGGTAGAATTTCCCAGGGCTGGGTTTTTCTTTTTCTTTTTCTTTTTTTTTTTTATTATACTTTAAGTTCTAAGTTCTAGGGTACATGTGCACACCGTGCAGGTTTGTTACATATGTATACATGTGCCATGTTGGTGTGCTGCACCCATTAATTCATCATTTACATTAGGTATATCTCCTAATGCTATCCCTTCCCCTCCCCCCTCCCCACAATACAACCCGGTGTGTGATGTTCCCCTTTCTGTGTCCAAGTGATCTCATTGTTCAATTCCCACATATGAGTGAGAACATGTGGTTCATGGAATACTATGCAGCCATAAAAAAGGATGAGTTCGTGTCCTTTTTAGGGACATGGATGCAGCTGGAAACCATCATTCTCAGCAAACTATCGCAAGAACAGAAAATCAAATACCGCATGTTCGCACTCATAGGTGGGAATTGAATGATGAGATCACTTGGACACAGGAAGGGGAACATCACACACCAGGTTTTTCTTTTTGGGAGGTTTTTGATTACTGCTTCAATCTACTTACTAGCTATAGGTCTGTTCAGATTTATACAATGTATTTGTGATTCAGTTTTGGTAGGTTGTATGTTTCTACAAATTTATCCGTTTCTTCTAGGTTATTCAATATGTTGGTATTTAAATATTAGTAGTATTCTCTCATAATTCTTTTTGTTTCTGTGGCATCAGTTGTAATGTCCCTTCTTTCATTTTTAATTTGAGTCATCTTAGTTTTCTTTCTTTTTTTCTTAGGTAGTCCAGTTAAGGGTTTGTAATTTTGTTGATCTTTTAAAACAACTAAATCTTGATTTTGTTGATTTTTTCTATTACTTTTCTATTCTCTATTTTGTTTATCTATCTAATCTTCATTATTTCCTTCCTTCTGCTAATTTTTGTTTAGTGTGTTCTTCCTTTTCTAGTTCCTTGAGGTATTAGGTTATTGATTTGAGCTCTTTCTTCAACCTTATGCTGCTATAATAAAATACTATAGACTGAGTGGTTTAAGCAACAGATATTTACTTCTTTCAGTTCTGGAGCTGGAGGCTAGGAAGTCCAAGATTCAGGTGCTAGTAGATTCTGTGTTCATGAACTCCTCTTTCATATTTTCTGTGCTACATTCTGACTTTTTACATCTATCAATCATCCATGTCATCGATTTCCTCTTTATCTGTGTCTAATCTACTCTTTTGCCCACTCACTTTGATATACATAAGTGTGATGCCTCATTATACATGATTAAGAATATTCATTCTTAATGATCGAGATTTAATAACTAATAATTTTTACTACTTCATCAAGAACATTCTTTTTTTTTTAAATGAAATGCATTTATTAGGAACAACACTCTGAATACTCACAAGCATCTTGCACAGTTAACCCTAGGCCAGAGGACACTTGGCAACCACACAGGAAAAGGAGACCAGGACAGAGTCCACAGAGGCCAAGGCGGGCCGATCACCTGAGGTCAGGCATTCAAGACCAGCCTGGCCAACATGGCAAAGCCTCATCTCTACTAAAAATACAAAAATTAGCCAGGCATGGTGGCATGCACCTGTAATCCCAGCCACTTGGGAGGCTGAGGCAGGGGCAATTGCTTGAACCAGGAGGCGGAGGTTGTAGTGAGCCAAGATCACGCCACTGCACTCCAGGCTGGGAGACCGAGCGAGACCCCTCCCAAAAAAAAAGAAAGAAAGAAAGAAGGAAGGAAGGAAAGAAGGAAGGAAGGAAAGAAGGAAGGAAGGAAGGAAGAAGGAAGGAAGGAAGGAAGGAAAGAAAGAGAGAGAGAGAAAGAAAGAAAGGAAGGAAGGAAGGAAGGAAGGAAAGAAAGAAAGAAAGAAAGAAAGGAAGGAAGAAAGAAAGAAAGAAAGAGAAAGAAAAAAGAAAGAAAGAAAGAGAAATGACTGGACTCAAAGTTATGCTGCAAATTAACTGCCACTATAATCCCTACTCAAAATCATTCTGTGGCATAATCTACAATGAGGCCAACTGCTGACACCTATCAAGCCCCAGGGGTCTTCTGAGTCCCACCTCAGGGGAGAACCTTGCTAGGGTGTATCCAATGACGTGTGTGTTATCTGTGCTCCTGGAAACAGGTGGAGGCTTTGGGATGAGTGCAGTGCCAGGAGGGTGGTCTTGAGCACTCGTATCCTCCGTTGGAGGAGAAAGCACAGAGTGAATTTTATTTTTCCACATTTGCCTCCTTTGATGCTGTATATCTGTGATGGTTAATAGTAGATGTCAATTTGACTGGACTGAGGGATGCCTAGATGGCTAGTGAGGCACAGTTCCTGGTTGTGTCTGTGAGGGTGTTTCCAGAGGAGATTGACATGTGAGTCAGTGAATGGAGAGAGGAAGATCCCTGCTCAATGTGGGTGGCACCATACAATCAGCTAGGGGCATGGCTAGGACAAAGCAGGTAGAAGAAAGGGGATATTCAGTGCTCCCTCTTTCTTTCTCTCTCTCTCCCTCTCTCTCTCCCCAACCCCTACCCCCCTACCCCACCCCACCCTGCCCTGTCTCCTCCTCATTCCAGAGCAGGATGCCTTTTTCTCCCGCCCTTGGACATCAGACTCTAGGTTCTTTGACTTTTGGACACTAGGACTTGTACCAGCAGCCTCCTGGGGTCTCTCAGGCCTTTGGCCTCAGACTGGGGGCTGCACTGTTGGCTTCCCTGGTTCTGAGGCTTTCAAACTATTGAGCCATGATGCTGGCTCCCCTGGGAGCCACGCTGTCATTCTCTAGCTCATGGGACTTTGCCTTTGGGGTCATGTGAGCTAATTCCCCTTATATATCCTATTGATTCTGCCCCTCTGGCAAACCCTAATACAGTGTCTTCCAGGTCCATTTAGCATGATTACAGGGATGGGAAAATATGTTAGGGGCTGGAAGATGGTTCTCTGGGAGGAGGTATCAGGCAGGGTCCTGAAGGCAAGACCCTCCAGGCTCTGTCATGGCAACTTTGCTGACCAGTACAAGGTATTCTTGTCCAGGAGTCCATGGACGCTCAGGGCAGTCTAGACAAAATTTGGAGTCTGTGATGGGCTTGGAAATTTCAGTGAAGATTTGGGAGCATCCTAACCCAAGCTATTTAAGAGCCTCTGCTTTAGATGGTGTGAAGGACCCGACAACCACATTCTATATAGCTGTCCTGGGCATGTTTGGTCTTCCCAGCAATGAGTTTTTTGTGGTGTGATCTCAGAGCTCACCTCACTCCACCCTGAGACTCTTGTACAGTGAAGTGCAAGCATGTGGCCAGGCCAATTGTCAGCGGTCAGCTCCTAGCCTGCCTAACTCAATGTAGAGCATGTGTCCACCGTGTGCTACTGTGCTGCCCAGAGTCATTGGGCTCATGAGTCAGATATAAATGCTGAGTCTGGGGCCTGTGTGCCCGAGAAGCCCTGTCCTGTCAGTTGGCCCAGGGAGCATCACACAGGGGACTCCTCTCCTCAGGCTCTCTCGCATCTCTCTGGCAGACAGGTGGTCGTGATCGTCTGCGCTGTGGGGCCCTATTATTCCAGAGCAAATGCTGGAGCCAGACTGACCCTATGGAAATGCACAAGGACATGGGCTGTGGTGATGGGCGCGCTCAATCAGGCACCAGCTGTCCTGCGTTCCTGGCTTCCACCTCTGGGGCAGCTCCCCGACATTCTCCAAAGTCTGTCCATTTCCTTTTCTGTTACAGTTGCCCTTGTCAGGGGGAGCGGTGGGCTTTGGCCTGTTTCCCTATACCTTCATGTGTGTGCTACAGCCTGGCTTGGGACACATTTGGTCTCCATGTGAAGACCGAGATTGTGGCTTTCTGCACTTGGAGCCCCAAAAGGACAGGTGGGCCCTGAGGGACAGATGCCCCAGTCCCAGGACAAGGAACTTCCCCCAGGAGAGCTGCTCATGGCCCCCTTTAACTCCCAACTCCCATGGAGGGGCTGACAGGGGGTCCCTGCAGGTTGAGGCTCTGACACAGGGACACCTGGGACCCTACATACCAGCCCTATGAGAAACAGGGCCAAAGAGCCTCATTCCCCGTTTGAGTGGCTGGTCACCCACACTTCAGGGCCTCATCCTGCGCAGGGTCCTGTAGCTGATCCACACCTGACATGCTGAGTCTTCCTTGGGCTTCATCCCCTGGAGTTGTCCCCTATTCCTGGCTCCCATGCTGGTGGCCCTGCCTTCTCTCACAGACACCCAAGGACTCTCCAGGCCATACCTCACTGACAGCAGCTTTGCCATCCCGCTGGCCTCAATCCCAGAAAAACTTCAAGAGAACAAGGCCCACGATTTTAAAAGGGCTAAGACTAATGTTACAGAAAATGGGCTATAAGATGAGGAATTTTCACAAATGTTCTCCAATTTATACAGAGAATGAAACAGAAATTGTGGAATTGAAATTTGCAAAAAGCAGCACTAAGAAATAGTGGTTTAAGCAGATGATGCTTTGATGGATTCAGGGCAATGACTGCTATCCACAGAGTGTGCAGAGGAAGGGCCTGGTCCTGGTCGGTAGCACAGCTGTGGCTCATCCAAGAGAATGAGAAAGGGCTGGGCAAGCCTCATATTTGGAATTCACTGGAGTGAAACTTGGCCAGTGATGCCAGGGAAGGGCCACGATGGTGAAGGTGTTGACCACCCATCTCTGCCACCATCAACCCTGATTCAAAGCATTTGTTGAAGAACCAGAGCAGACTGACAGTGAGATTTTGGGCCCCTGGGCCAGTCATCCCTATAATATGACATATCTCTCCAAGAACAGGACAAGAAGTCACCATTTTCCCAAACCACAGACCACATCTTAATAGAACAACTTTTTAAAAGTTCTTATTTTCTTTTACTTTAAGTTCCAGGATACATGTGCAGAATGTGCAGGTTCATTACATAGGTATACATGGACTATGGTGGTTTGTTGCACCTATCAACCCATCATCTAAGTTTGAAACCCTGCATGCATTAGGTATTTGTCCTAATGCTCTCCCTCCCCTTGCCCCCGACCCCCTGACAGGCCCGGTGTGTGATGTTCCCCTCCCTGTGTCTATGCGTTCTCATTGAATAGAAGAACTTTTAAAAATGTGCAACTGGAGCAGCTTTGAAGGGAATTGGTAAGCAGTGGGTGGAGAGTGATGTGTTTCAGGAAGGGTTGGACTGTCTGGCTTGCAGGTGACCCTCTTGTCCCACAGAGGCAGTCTGCCAGTAACTCCTCAGGAAGCCCAGGTAGTCTTCCTCAGGCACTTCCATCATTCCTGGGATGGCAGAGATAAGAAGGGACTGGAAGAGATGGGGGCAGAGAACAGCCCTCACTGACAGCACAGAGCCTCACCCCTCCACACAGTCCCCGTCTCCTCTCTTCCTCTGCCCACACAGTGACTCCCAGCCTCTAAGATTCCTGCTTTCAGCAATGCCCCTGATAGCACACCAATGATCTCAGGAGTTCCCAAACACCAACTCTTCACTGCCCATTAGCACAATGAAGAAACTGAGGAAAATGTGTATGTCCCTGAATGTTGCTAACGGTCTTAGGACAAACTGCTGCTTATTCTGCATGATGTACTTCTTGGTTAATTGGGGTTAGGGTGTCGTTTTTTAAATGAAATGATGTTAATAGTGTCTGTAAAATGAATGATGTGCAACCCCAGGAAAAACTCTATGCTTTTCGAAGGAGTAAAGGAAGCAAGGAGGAGTGATACAAATTTTGATTGTTGAAGTGGCATGGGGGCGGGTTGAACTTGTCCAAGACTGCTTCCCTGCAGGCCAGCCTCCTTCAAGGCGTCATGAATGCTCTCCATCGCTGGGTGTTAAGGTCATCAAAGCTGAATTCTAGTAGAAGAGACATTCTAGAGGTCTAGAATGTCTTATACTCACACAGAGGTCTAGAGACACCTGTTCTAGTAGTCCACCATTATGCCTCCACTCCTTAGGTCTTGAAGCGAAATCATAATCATTCATTCCACAAGTATCTACTCAAGACGTGATTTGTCAGGTGAGTGATGAGCACAGTGGCTGATAGGCAGACACAAACAATAATCAAAAAATGAGTAATAAAGGGTAATGAAGGCCGGGCATGGTGGCTCATGCTTGTAATCCCAGCACTTTGGGAGGCAGAGGCAGGCGAATCACTTGAGGTCAGGAGTTTGGGACCTGTCTGGCCAACACGTGAAACCCTGTCTTTACTAAACGTACAAAAATTAGCTGGGCGTGGTGGCCTCTCCTGAGCTCTCTTTTGTGTTTTAATGTCAGGTTAAGGAGCTCCGGGGCCTTTGGGGATTCTCAGCCAAACCAGGTCCCGTCATCATGGCTTTCTCTCCTCTCTGCACAGGCGGACAGATAATCTGCTGCTGCACACAGGACACACAGAGCTCACCCCTGCTCACTCAGGCTCACCTCCTAGGATGCCTCCTAGGCAGGCAGAAGTTGAGGCTGCCTTGCCACACTCACATTCTGGGACCAGGGACCTGCACCTGCCCTTGCTACACTCAACTGTCTCTTGGGCTGTCACCACTGCCCTCGGAAGAGCTCACACTGCTGGTGTGCCCAACTGTTTCTCAGGCTCTTGCCAAGAGATGGCAAGAGAGTTAGTTTTCCCTACTTACCTGCCCACTGGGAACAAAGCTGTTTACTTTTTATTGAGGTAAAACAGATTTAACATAAACTACCATTTTAATCATTTTTGAGTACAGGATTTATTGGTGTTAAGTTTATTTACATTGTTTTCTCACCATCACTGCCAATCCATCTCAAGAACTTTCTTATCATCCCAATATCAGACTCCGAACCCATTAAACACCCAGCTCTCCTTTTTCCAAGTCCCTTCATCTGAAGTGGAATGACGAGACTATTTTTGAAATTAGAATGTTTACTTTTTGTTGACTTTCTCTCCATGAAAACCTTCCCTTGATTGAGTCAGAAGTCCCCACACCCTGGTTTCTGGGACAGATTCCCCCCAGTCCTCAGGAGACTGTGCCCCATCTGCTGATGATGCCATAATGGGACCCCAACAGGAAAACCGGGATACCTAATGTGCAAGGGCAGGGTTTTCAGGGGAGAAGAGGGGGTTTCCCAAGAACTCTGGAAGCATGTCTGGAACTAGAGCCTTGTGTGGGAAGTGCAATATTTTTCTATCAGCAAAGCACCGAAAATGGGGAGACACCTTCTGAGGGGGCATCACAGGCAGGGGAGAGGAGAGGCAGACAAGACTGGCTGTACTTACACTCAGGCCATTGAGCAGGGGAAACAGTCCGGAGTGTGTGGTACCACTTTCCCATTGGGATGTTATGCCTTTTCTTACCAATTTTTGAGAACTTTTGGAATACTATGGATAATATTAAGGAGAATAATCCCTGCCCCAGTTCTGTGCTGCTCCCTCTGGCCAGAGAAGGCAGCCTTGAAGGTGTTGGGTAAAGACCACCTGCCCAATTCTCCAGGTTTGCCAATGCAGGGGAAGGAGATGCAGCCCAAGGATCCTGAAGCTCTTGCCTGAAGTAGATATTCTCCACCTAGAGCTGCCGGCCACGGGTCCAGCGAAAGAAAACTGTCAGGACCACCGCTGCCACCGACCCCTCCCCTGCAATAGAGGTGGAATAGAGATGACCTGCCCCCACCTGCTAAGCTTCCCTGCCTATCTCCTGAGGGATTCCTGGGCAACATGGATAAGAACATGTGGGTATTAAGTAGAACATCAGAATCCAGGAGACTAAAACAGTCACTTAAAAGGATAAAGAAGACATGACAGGGCAGGCACGGTGGCTAACCCCCGTAATCCCAGCACCTTGGGAAGATGAGGTGAGCAGATCATGAGGTCGAGAGATCCCGGCCAACACGGTGAAATCCAGGCTCTACTGAAAATACAAAAATTAGCCGGGCATGGTGGCTCTTGCCTGTAATCCCAGCTACTCGGGAGGCTGAGGCAGGAGAATGGCTTGAACCCGGGAGGCGAGGATGCAGTGAGTGGAGATCCAGTGGAGGTTGCAGTGAGTGCCACCGCACTCCAGCCTGGCGACAGAGTGAGATTCCACCTCAAAAAGGAAGAAGACATGGCAAACTGCAGTGCCACCCAGCCTGCCCCTGCTGTCTCCACACCTGCTGAGACTCCCTGCCCCTGGCCACCTACACTTCACAGATCCCAGCACCTCCTGCTACCTCTGACTTGGCCCACATGGCTGCTGGACCCCTCACCCTGCCTGTCCCTCCACCTTCGCCCACACCAAGAATTGAGTAAAAATTGATATCCATAATTCCTAACTCTCCCCTGGCTCTTCCCGCTGACCTTGCCCCCATTTTGGGGGTTCCACCTAATGAGAAAGGAGGCTGCCCTCATTCAGTTGCAGCTTCAGCACCTCTGACCTCTCACCCTTGACCCATACCTCCTAGTCCTGCATCTTTCTCCTTCCAGCCTCCCTTCAGAAGGGAGCCTCCTACACCTATATGTGTGCTTTCCTCTCCTCCTCCTTCCTCCCCCACTCCTCTGCCAGCACCTTCCACTGGGATCCCTGCTATCACCCATCAGCAGATGAATTCCATAGCAGCCATTTCCACCATCACAGCAAGGCTATCTGCCCACCTGGCCTTGCAGCCTCCTTGAGCCTTCAACTCTTTGCTATGGACACGACTCCCACTATTAACGCTGCTGTTTTCAAATCTTCACCAAGCTCCAGAGTGAGCCCTCTCTTGATTTCCCAAATTCAGTGCACAGTAGAGGCACCCTGGAAAGACATCAGCCTACGTCTGCCTGGCTACATTCATATTCTCCAGCCCCACCCCTCAGCCCACACTTGGGGCCCCCTGATGGGCAACAGTGAAAAGCCTCTGTCCCCAGTGCCCCTGTTTTTCTGAGCCTTCCCATCAGGGTTCCTCCAGGTACCTCCAGTTTAGGGAGCAGCGCCTCTGCAACATCCTCCTCCAGAACAGATGGTGCGATGGGGACGGCACCATAACTGCTGCGACTGAACACAATTAGGGTCCCTATTCAGAAAGAGCACCCAAGGCCCACCTGGTACACACAGGTGCTATGATGGGGAACAAATGTGAAGCAAGTCTCCCTCCACATATGGTTCCCATGAATGGACATTGCTGCTGGAGGAAGGGGCTCAGTCCCTTGAAGTTACATTTAAGCTGCTCTCTCCTTACACAAGCCAGAGGCCCCAAACCTCAAAGTGTGTGTGTGTGTGTGTGTGTGTGTGTGTGTGTGTTGGAGGATGTGGGGCTGATGAACCCAATCAGAACCATAGTGTATTTGAGACACTCCCCTGTGGACAGAAGAAGAGCCAGCATGTGTCATCATCAGCTGTGCCCTCCCTGGCTTGACCGTTCATCTGGCTGACCAAAGTCCCCAGCCAGGTCTCTATTCTTTGAACTAGCAGGAGGCCCACTGCTATTTACAGGTGCCCCTCTTCCCGTTTCCTGTTCACTTTGATGGGCCCTTCTCTCTCCCGATTGTGTGTATTAAAACCTTATTTTTGTTGCTCTGCCTCTGCTCATGAGTCTATATATTTTGTAATATATATCTTATATTTTTATTAAATATATATTAATTATATGTAACCTTAACATTAGATATAAAGAATGTAGGCATATAGATATCTTACAACCATAAAACCTAAAGAAACTTACAGACCAACAAATGTAGGGACCTCATAAAATTCAAATGACAATTTTAATGTAGTGGAACAAAGGCAGAACAGTCACTCCCCTCCACCCTGAGAAAATGGCACTCCCTGCCCACATGCAGACTCTCCTTAGATCCGCCTGTTGGCGGCATGCATTGCAGTAACTGGATGCTTCCACCACTTGTCCCTGTGTAAGTTACACAGAGGCTTCCTTTGTACATCCTGCAATATGTTGATCTTGATCGGTTACTCCACATCTCCAGCAATATGAGCCTGTAGGCACCTGATCTCCTCCATTAACATTTTATTTACAAAACCAGGCTTCAGGCCAAAGCTGGTATGGTTTGCTGACCCCTGTTCTAGTAGAAAAGACATTCAACAACTAATTACACAAATAACAACCACTAAGTGCTATCAAGTAAAAGTTCCCAATGCTTAAAACCCTCTAAGAGTAGAGATTGAACCTATGCAAGTAGATCAGATTGCCCTGAGGGAGTGGGTCTTAGATTTAATGTAGTTAATTATTCAGACGAAGGCAAGACTACTCCAGACAGAGAAAACCACCTGGGGAAAGGGCTGGGGCAGAAGACAGCCTGGCAAGCCCAGTTTGGAAGAGGCTTATGGAGCGGGAGCAGGAAGAGTGAGGGCCAGCGCCTGTGAGCCCAGGCTGAAAACAGCAGGGAGGCCAGCCCCTGTGAGATCCTTTGGGTCTTGTGAGGGAGTTAGATCTCTATTTAAATACAGAGACTGCGGCACAAGAAGTAACATGCTCAAGGCTGTACAGCCTGCACAAGATGGAGCTGGAAGCCTCCTATGTTCACCTCCAGACCCAACTTCTGTATTCTCTCTGTTAATTTTGGTTCTAGGCTTGCCCAGTGTCTTTACAAGTTTCCCTCCATGCAATTCCAAAATCTTTCAAGAAAACAAAAAGGAAAGGAAATTTTGTCTGCACCTAGGCTATCCTGTAGTGGAAGGCCTAGAGGACTGGGGAGAGCTGTGTTCCCGCTTCTCCTTTCCTCTCTGATGCCCTCTTATATGGAGTCTTAGCAAAGCTTTCTTTGTCCTTGATGTCAAAGGAGCCTTCAGAATATCACCTGGGCTCCTCCTCTTGTGTTACCATGCCCTCTGGGTCTCGCCCTGCCCGCCTCTGCACTCTGTCCTCACTGCCTCACTTCCACGCTCCCCTTGGGGACACTTGCACAGCTTGCTGCCCCATGAATGCTCCGCGTCCGCTTTTCAGTTCCACGTTCCTCTGCTGGAAGAGCACGTTACTCGCCCAGCCCCTTTGTCTGGACACCTTCTTTTCTTTAAGTGTCTACCCAGGAACAGCTTCTGATGCTTCTAGGTCTGCAGGAAGCCGTCCCCGGCCCCTTCCTCACCCAGCCTGAGTGCTGTGCTCCCCTGCAGGGTCCACACAGTTCCCGGTGTGAATGGCTCACATCCCAAACTACTGTTCATCTCGGCCTCCCGCACTGCACCCTGTGCTTGTGAGCTCTGTGACAGCAAAGGGCTTATGCGAAGGGCGTTTGGCACTTTCCACGTGGAGGTTAACCCATTTACCTTGTTAATTCCATTCGTTCCCACCTCTTAGGTACCTGCATATTTCTATCCTTCAGATTTCTTAGCATTGGACCTTATAGCAGCATTTCTTAAAATGGGGTCCCCAGTCCAACAGCATCAGCATCACATGGGAGTTTGTTAGAAATGCAACTTCTGGAACCCTCCTTGGACTTCTGGGATCTAAAACTCTGGGGGTAGGTGCAGTGATCTGTGCTTTCATAACCCCTCCAGCTGACACTGAGGCAGGCTAACATTTGAGAACCACGGCCTCCCAGGGAGTCATTGCTCATGACATTGTTGATTCCCTGAGGACAGTAACGGGTTATTTTCAATCTGGAAAAGAAAAAAGAGTAACTGAGGAAATGACAAAGAACACTTTTACTTTAGAAAAAGAATTTTCTGACTTGATATTTCAAATATGTGACTTCCAAAGAAGGCCTAGTTTTGTATATTTAAAAACAAGGTTGATTCTGTCTGTCTCAGTCTACCCCGGGTGTGGTGTTGCTGCAGGGCAGGTGTTTGGAAGAGATAACCTTACCAGGTGCCCTCCACTGCTCAGATTCTCTGCTTCTAGGATATTCTATGTACTATAAAATAAAGATAAGCTAAAGAGGAGGGCATGATTGCTAGGGGAGTAAAAAGATGGTTTCTGTTTTGCAGGATGAAAGTATTCATGGATGGATGGTGGTGTTGGTTGCATAAAAATGTGAGTATGTTTAATGCCACCAATCTGTGCAGTTCAAGATGGTTAAAATTATCAATTTTATGTTATTTATGTTTTACCACATTTTGAAAATAAAAATAAAAAGATAAAGCTGGAACCTAAAAATGTCCAGGTAACAATAAAGCTGGCAGAGTAACGTGTAGGACTACCCATTGTATTTACAGCAGCCCAGCAAAGCAGAGCCCCCTAGAGAAACGGGGGATAAGAAAAGTGAAAGATTGTTATTTCCAAAATAACCACCTATAAAGTGGTCTTCCTAATGGGAAGAAGTGATTGTTTCTTGGCTCATTTTATTTTTTATTTTTTTCAGTTTGCAGGGTTTTCGTTCAGTTTGAATTTATATGTGGGAGGATGTCATAGTCTTTGAAGGCCTTTGGATTTTTGAGAACTTAATCAGGCCAAGCTGTTCATGAGGAGTAAGGTGCTCAAATTCATCCTTCCAACAAGGGGCTATTGGGTACCACTGTGGTGCCTGCCCCACGCTGGCAAGAGGGATGAAATGCCCAGTGAGGGCCACATCCTTGTTCACCTACCAGGCCACGGGCTCAGCTCCACAGCTGCCTGAGAAATTTGCTTTCAGGAGTAATTTGTAGAGATTGTAGCTGAGCTTTGGGTGGCAACCTGAGGTGCGGTCAGACTTTATCATCACAACCAAAAGTCACGTGCTGATGAGAGGCTCCAAACAACACCTGGAGCCCATGACCCAGCAACTTCCAGATGTTGAGCTGGGACAGGGAACGGGCTTGTCTGCTCCAGATGATTGCCCTGGCCAGAAAGAGTAAACCAAGGAGGCACTCTTGAAAGAGGGTGTTAAGGAGCAGTGAGCCCCCTTCCACCTCCACCAGGAAACGTCCCCAGGACAGACAGCTGCTGACCTCTTTCTGGAAGCACTGGGCCTCAAAAGATTGCTGGTTCCTGCCTACTTGCTCCCAAGGCATATTCTTGATCAGAAAGGAGGGAAGAAGTGCGTGGGTGTGGGGAGGAGAGGCAGGGAAGAAGTCACAAGAATGCCCACAGCAGAGGTCTGTGGGGACGCTGGGCTATCCCTGGTGGCAACACTCTTGGGGCTGGTGCTGGATGAGGACAGCCTCGCAAGCACCCTGTGCTGTGACTCCAGCCCCCAGGATCCTCCTCAGGGTTCAGAGAAGGAGCTCAGGTGAGCTCTGGGTGGATGATACCATCTTTTCCCATTGAAATCGCAGAATTTTACAACTAAAGAGAACTTCCAGATGGTTTGAGTCAACTGCACTCTTTTGGGGGCTGGAAGCAAAGATGAAAAGATTTAGACAAAATCACACAGTTCAATTATTAACAATTCAGACTAAGTGTCAGGTCATCTGACCACAACTGAGGCCCCCTGATACTACTCTACTAAGCGTATTATACTGTGGTGTGTATGTAGGTGTGTGTGCACATGTGTGTGAATGTGTGTCAGGAGTACATGTGTATACATGTGTATTGTGTAAGGGTGTGAATATGTGTGCATTTGGGCATCTGTACATAAGTGTATGTGTATAGGTGTGTCATGTGCATGCATGTTCATATGTGTAATGAGTTAGTGTGCATGTACATATGTGTGTATTGGGCAAGTGTGTAATTCTATGTGTTTGTGGGTGCACATATATGTGTATTTGCATGTGCTTAGTGAGCGCTTTGCTGGCCATAATGGCTTGTTTCTCTGGCCGAGAGACTTAATTCTCCCTGATTCAGCCATAAGTGTGCATTTCCCAGCATCAGGGTGAGTAACCAGGACATCCGGAGAACTTTCTTCTTCTCTGCCCCACCCATCCTGTCCACTCCATTCTCAAGCGTCAGAGGCTGAGGCTCTGGCCCCAGTGTGAGCCCCACAGGAGATCTTTGAGCCCTCAGGTTGCCTCACAGCCAGCATCCATGAGCATCTTTCTGTTTTCCAAGAGGGTGAGCCAGGGCTGCTCCCATCAATGACAAGATGCTGGGACCTGGATTTATGTGCAAGGAGAAACCAGGCACTCGGGGCTGAAGGTCCAGCTGCTCCTGGGCTGGGAGTCAGCAACCTCGGTGCTTCCAGGGCTCACCCTCCCTGGCCATGGGCAGTGCCCCTTGGCTTTGCAGCAATTTGAGGCAATGAAAGTTTTTATTTCCTCTGGCTGTATTTTCTAGACATATTTTAACATAGCTATAATCATACAAATTGTTGAATTTTTTGTCCTGCTTTTAAAAAGATTCTAATTAGGTTAGATTATAAACAAGGTGGGTGGATCACCTGAGGTTGGGATTTCAAGACCAGCCTGACCAACGTGGAGAAATCCCATCTCTACCAAAAATACAAAATTAGCCAGGCATGGTAGCGCATGCCTGTAATCCCAGGTACTCGGGAGGCTGAGGCAGGCGAATCGTTTGAACTCAGAAGGCAGAGGTTGCAGTGAGCTGAGATTGTGCCACTGCATACCAGCCTGGTCAACAAGAGCCAAACTCCATCTCAAAAAAAAGTAAACAAATAAATAAAAATGACTAATAAATACTTATTGAAAGTATAAGTATAAAAAAACTTTAATTACATTAATTATGAGATTTTAAAACTATATTACTTGAGAAAAGAGACCAAATCTCCTCGTGATACTTTTATTAATTTATTTAATAATAAAGATGAACATAAACATTTGTGCAACTCAGTGTTTAAAGTTTGCCAAGGTTTATGTATATATTTTTCCCAGTGCTGATGCTGTGAGAAGCCCAAGCCATGGAGAGACCCCAGGTAGGTACTGCTGTCAACGGCCCAAGCTAAACGGCCAGCCAACACCAGCATCTGCAGCCAGCCGTGTGAGTGAGCCTTTGCAGATGTCTAGTCCCGTCAAGCCCTACAGATGTCTCCAGCACAGATAGAGACTACAGATGTCTCCCCATGAAACCACACAGCCAAGTCCAGGCGGAAAATGTGAAAGGTGTTTCTGCCAAGCCACTGACTTTCTGGGTGATTTGTTTTATGGTAATAGAGAACCAGAACGGTCTGTTCCTGCACTCTCCAGTGGTCTCCATATGTTCAAACACTCCACTTAGCAAGCTTCATCACCCAACACCTCGGCCTAGTCACTCCACAGGGTCTCTCACTGCAGAGTCATTCCTCAGGGTTACTGACGTGCTAGTCTCTGCTAAGATGCTCACCTCTTCACCTTCCCTTAGTGACTGGCTGCTCTGGTTGATGTCGGCTTTCCCTTCCTCCCGGAAACCCTCCCTCATTACCTCCCTTTCCCTAACAGTTCCAGCTCCTTGAGGTCAGGGCCTGTCTCTTCCACCATGGTGATAACCTGCATATGTTGGGTGCTGCATAAATTCTAACTGTATCAAATCTAGGACCCAACCTGCAAAGTTAAGGGATTTACCTTGGGAATCTTCCCAATCTTCTTGCTAACATGGGCTACTTTTATTATAAAATCCAAAGAATTTCACAGTTGCCACTTTTGTCATTTTACGTCAAAAAGATGGTTTTAGCAACAAATAGGGAAGGGCACGTAGGAGTCCAGCATGGCACATGATCCAGTTCAGGTGAACTTAAATGGACACTGCTGGAGGCTTTGTGGGATGAGACCCCGTTGTCCACCCAGCTTTCTTCCTGAAAGATGATGGAGTCTATTCACTAAACACTTCTATCTTTTGTCTTTTTTTCAGTGGGAACATGAGACTTTTCAAAAAACACAGGTGAGGAAACTATGTGCTCTTTTAGCCAATACAATGGGGAAGTTTTTCTGTTGGTTAAAATAATTCAGGCGCTTACAGGTAGCTTGGTGAAAATGTGGCCACAGACTCTCAGTTTGGGTCCTCTTATCTGTCTTCCACCTTCCAAGGCCAGCACACCATTCCTAAAGCACAACCTCACACCCTGGAGTTTATCCCTCATCCCTTGAGGACCCAAAGACAAGTAGCCTTGCCAATGCAGTAGTACCGTGTCTCACCTCAACTGCAAAGTGGCCATGGGGTCTTCACCAGCAGCTGGGGAAGATGCTCCAGAAACTGGCCCTGATAGCTTTGCCCTGTAACTTGACTGGGTTGCAAACACCGTGGGTGAGATAAATATGATTTCTGGCCGGGCGCGGTGGCTCAAGCCTGTAATCCCAGCACTTTGGGAGGCCGAGACGGGTGGATCACGAGGTCAGGAGATCGAGACCACCCTGGCTAACACGGTGAAACCCCGTCTCTACTAAAAAATACAGAAAAACTAGCCGGGCGAGGTGGCGGGCACCTGTAGTCCCAGCTACTCGGGAGGCTGAGGCAGGAGAATGGTGTAAACCCGGGAGGCAGAGCTTGCAGTGAGCTGAGATCCGGCCATTGCACTCCAGCCTGGGCGACAGAGCGAAACTCCGTCTCAACAAAAAAAAAAAAAAAAAAATTATTTCTAAGGCTCTTTTTCAGTATTGAAATTACATGTATGTCTGAGCTCTTTAAAGAAAAATGTGAATTTTTTATTAAAACAATTTTCTTTTGTCCTTATAGACTGTTTGTCATATTTTGCTTCAATCAAGAGTTGGGTCAGACACAACAACTGGGCAGCTGACATGAGATCTGCGCATTTGTTACTAGAAGAGCCAGAAGGCCACCCACTGTTCCTCCTAGTGAACCACTGGCAGAGCAGGTATGGCTTAGAACCCAGTTTCGTGCTTGACTGCTGATATGGTTTGACTGTGTTCCACCCAAATCTCATCTTCAATTTTAGCTCCCACAATTCCCACATGTTGTGGGAGGGACCTGATGGGAGGTAACTGAATCACGGGGGCAGGTTTTTCCCATGCTGGGCTCATAATAGTGAATAAGTCTCACGAGATCAGATGGTTTTATAAGGGGAAATCCCTTTCGCTTGATTCTCATTTTCTTCTCGTCTGCTGCCATGTGAGACGTGCCTTTCACCTTCCATCGTGATTGTGAGGCCTCCCCAGCCACGTGGAACTGTGAGTCCATTAAGCCTCTTTCTTTTGTAAATTGCCCAGCCTTGGTTATGTCTTTATCAGCAGCGTGAAAACAGACTAATACAATTACACAAAAAAGTCAGTGCATCAAAACAGAAAGAAGTCCACCAGTACATTTGAAATTACATTTTATTTAAACAGGTAAAAATGTGTATATCTTTTTTAAATGAAAATACAAGGTAAGCAAATCAATAATACAAACATGTTTATAGCAGTAATTAAAATAGAGGTAACATTTACCAATATGAAAATATCAGAATTCCAATCACACTTGGATCTTCAGTGATTGAAATGTGCATTCCACACAGCAGGGGCTGGTAGACTGAAGATAAATTCCTCCTCTGGATGTGCTATCCTCAGTCAAGTTCTTCCTCATCACCATTCATCAGCTCACACAGTGGGGTAGCTGGCTGCTGTGGTGATTCCACAGTTATTCCTCCGGTCTTTGGCCATCTTTATGTAGCCATCCATGCCCCAGTTTTTACCCCAGCTGAAAGGAGAACAGGTAAGCACCTTGGGTTATTAACTTAAACAGTGTGCCAGAAGCCACAGGCTTAACATAAAGAATCAGGAGATGCTGATGTTCCTTTTCATCCCTTATACATTCTTGAGTCAAAACCTGCATCCCAGGCCCAAAACTGTGACCTTTCACAGAACTGCAAAATCAGAAACAGAAAAAGGACAGGATGTCTTTCCAGCCAGAAGCCACAGGCTTAACATAAAGAATCAGGAGATGCTGATGTTCCTTTTCATCCCTTATACATTCTTGAGTCAAAACCTTCAATCCCAGGCCCAAAACTGTGACCTTTCACAGAACTGCAAAATCAGAAACAGAAAAAGGACAGGATGTCTTTCCAGCCAGGTATGCTTCAGAATTAAGAAAATGTTCAGAATTTAAACATGCAATGGGACAAATACCATGTTAATATCCCCAGCATGCTTGTGACAGTATCTTGATGTTACAATCAATCATTAATATTCTGTGTTCTATCTAAGGGGGATAAAGACTTCTGGGATTTCAGAAATGGGATTAAGGGCTTGCGGTATGTAAATACTGATTGCAAAAAAGGATTCCCCTTTGAATTTCAACTATAAGCCTTTCTGGCAAGTTATACCTGTTCTTCACCAGCCAATATTTATTGTTATCTGAGTCTGCTCCTTCATAGCCATAGCCAACTGCCAGCATAGCATGATCTAGGCCTTCAGGGTCACAACGTGGCTCAAAATAAATTCCTGAGAGAATAAAATGAAGGCTGGATGAGAAGTTCCCAAGGACACCTGATAGTAACCCACCCTGTCACCCACAGGGAGGGAGGCATCTCTAAAATCAGTGAAATGACACACAGTCCAGATCGGGCTTAACAAGATCTATTGTTATCAAAGCTAGGGAATTAGGCTCTCATCCACAATGAGCAGAAATAGAAATTAGCATAAGTCCTTCATAAAAAAACTTTCCTACAGGCATAAAAGACCACTCATTTTAAGCTTGTAATTCTACTCTAGAATATCAGTCTTAAAAATAGCGCAGAACACCAAAATCCTTGAATCAAAAGGCTCTTTTCAGATTTAATCACAGAATTAAAAATCTTTCTAAAAATTTTAAGAATACAACAATTAGAGAATATTTAAGTAAATTAAACTATACTATAAATAACATAGCTATTTATAAAAAGTTATGAAGTACATGTATTCATGGAGATATGTTCAAAGTAATATCAAACAGAAGCATTGGGTATGATTATTATATGTATAGAGTCCATCATCCTGGTGTACCACGGTGGTTTACTTTTTTTCTGCAATAATTTCTATGAAGAAAGATGCTTACCTTTTTTGTAGAACTGGAAGGAGAAATGGCTTGCATCAACAGCAACAGAGACGGGTCCCACAGTTGCCACTGCCTTCGCCAGGTCCTTTTCCCATGAAGGGATGTCCACGAAGCCAGTGTCATTAGCAACAGAATACTTGGGATTGTACCTACAGGTTTTAACCTTTTAATGGTAAAGAGGGAAGTGATTTGATTACTACCATCCTTCTCCCAGGGAACGTGAGTCAGAACCACAATACTCAGCAGTTTGCAGCATAGAATTTCCAAGTCAACACTGTCACAAATCATCCAAGGAAGTGAAATGTTGTTATTAATAGTTAATTTGAAACTGAAAATTAGCTCAGTTCTCTTCAGCAAGACCCCTAGGTTTACTTTCCATAAGACGTTTTTCGAATGGAGACATCTGTATTATGTGTAGAATGGTTTGTATATTCTCCATGTTACACAGAAGCAAGAACAGCTGCATGTTAACCATGTAATCACAGAACTGTGCAAAGGCTATAACTTATAATGACAACACAGACAGTTTGCAGATAGAGATTCCACCATCTAAAATGGGAATTCTGAAAAGTGTCTGTTATCTCTGAAAGTGTCCCAGTAAAACAAGGCAGGAATGGCATCAAGAAAAGGAGCTCCATTTACCTTTCCTTCATATGGATAGGATGCCTCAGAGTCCAGGCCTCCGTTCTCCTGAACATACCGGAAGGAATTATCCATGAAACCACCGTTGCAGCCCTCGTTGCCTTGAGGCCAAGAGCAGTCTACCAGATTCTGCTCACTCAGTGAAATAAGTTTGCCTGTTTTCCAGAACATCTGCCCTTCCAGAGCACCAGTTGCACTAAAAGCCCAACAAGAGCCACACATACCCTGAAAAGAGAATAAAAAAGCTGATACCCACACACACACACACACACACACAGAGAGCAAGACTTTTAACAACAGCTCATATATCTAAATACTCCTTTAAAAAGTGAACTGCATGTTGCTGCACACTCTACCATAGCACAAAGGTCAATTGCTTCTTGGCTTTCCTGGGGTGATAGAAAGTCTGAACCTAACACAGTCTCACCTGATTCTTCACAGGAGTCACGTAGCCTTTCTCTCTCCAGTCCACAGATGTGGGGATATCAAGAAGAAGACGTTCCTGGAATTCCTTCCCCTTCCTGTGCTTCTGGTATTGAAAACCATTCATCACCTGCCTAAATTCTTCATTGGTCTTCAAGGAAAAGTAAATAAAATGTCAAAAAGCAAAAGATTAATTTGGTAAAGAACTGAGGAGGAGAAGCACAGAGTTCGGCAGTCCACAGCATACTTACCATGTCTCCAAGGCGTTCATGGCCATTGTGAAGCTGTGTTTCCCTTGACTGTATTCTTGATTGTGCTGCTCAATCATCTTCATGTTCTTTTCCCACACTGCTCTCCTCCATCCTTCTTCATTCTAAAGCAAACATGTAACTGATGCTTTTTTTTTTTTTTGAGACGGAGTCTTGCTATCGCCCAGGCTGGAGTGCAGTGGTGCGATCTCGGCTCACTGCAAGTGCTTCCTCCTGGGTTCACGCCATTCTCCTGCCTCAGCCTCCCGAGTAGCTGGGACTACAGGTGCCCGACACTACACCCAGCTAATTTTTTGTATTTTTTTTTTTTTTTTTTTTAGTAGAGACGGGGTTTCACCATGTTAGCCAGGATGGTCTCAATCTCCTGACCTCGTGATCTGCCCGCCTCGGCCTCCCCAAGTGCTGGGATTACAGGTGTGAGCCACTGCGCCTGGCCGATGCCCTTCATTTCTAATTAAAACCCGACATATGCTAACCAAGTGAATCTTCAGACAGAGATGTAACAGTAACCATGGCCAGGGGAGGCGTGACACCTCTGGGAGATGTTCTCCAAGCTCAGACACAACAAGGGTGTACGCCAATATCGTGCTCATAATCAGTGCTGTTAAGTTATTGCATTAGGTTATTGGTAAGAGCTGGCCTCTAGAAGCTACTCTCCAGCCATATGATCCCAAGAGCAAGGCCCATCTCTCTGGGGTTCCCCTGGACAGTTTCAGATGCCACCAACCATGCCATATAATTTCTTATGCTTTGCTTTCCACTTGGTCCATTGTGCATCTAAACTGTGGTCACGTGTTAGAGCAGCTGAGGCAATTCCCAGGCAAAAGGCAGCCAGGAGGAGTGAAGGATTCATGTCTCAAAAATCTAGAAAGGGAAAAGAAATGAGGATCTGATTAGACCCATCCTAAAAAGTCATTTTACTGCTACCTGAGAAACTAGGGCCACCATGGTAGAATAAAAATATTTAAATTATTCTTCCAAGCATTTACATGAGGACTGCGGAAGAGGCTGGAGAAATACAGGGCAAGTGGAGATACTGGATGGAACCACCAAAATGAAAAGCAGCCTGTCCAGAGCTGTAGGCGCTGAAGCAGGTCTATGAGACCATAACTTAGGCTATGAAAAGGATAGGAAGGTACCTTATGGGCGAGAAGGTTAAGGCAACAACCAGGAAACTAGGAAACCATTGGCCCAGGTTTTGTACCAACTAGGCTGAGGTCATCCAGGCAAAACCTCATTAACGAAGACATCTAATTTCAAGAAGGGACAAAGGGATCCCCAGTAATTGGGAAGTCACTTCGCACCTTGTTCTTGGCTAATACACAGCAGAAGGTGAAGTATGTTTTCCAAATTCCCCTTGTAATGAAACAGTTCTTGAATGTCTTCCCGGGAAAAACTGAGAAGGAGAGCACCTACCTACCGCCGCTCCCGCAGGCCTGCAGTCCTGCAGGTGGGCCAGTCCTGCCAGCACTCCAACTCCCCTCACAGAGCATAAACTGAATCAGGTGGCCGAACCACAGGAAACCAGAGTCCGCAGTGTCCGCGCCCACACAGGGATACGCAGTTTCCCAGGCCTTGGGCTGGGGACCCAGGTCAGGTCCCTGCCTCTTGCTCCTGCCCTCCGCTCATGCTCACTGCGGCCCCAGGACGTGGGTGGTGTTGCAGGGAGGATGGGGCGCCCCTGCCTGATTTGCCGGGGTCGAGCCTCCCGGTCCCACTCCACCAGCCCTGGGAATACTGCGGCCTGGCACCCCCGAAAATCCCTCACTCACAGAGCTGAAAGACTTGCTGGGTCCCTGGTGGCTCCTGTCCAATCTTAGCCCACTGGGGTGTCAGCTGCGGTAGCCAAAGGTAGACAGGCACAGTGAGCAGGTGCTGGGTCCAGGAGTCTCCTGTCGCCTAAGGCCGCCCGAAAGCAGCTAATTGATCTATAAAACCCCTAGCCTCCCTGTCCCCTTGCTGCCCAGGCAGGCCCGCCCCCACCGCTTGCCCGCGCTGCGATTGGCTGCGCCAGCCGCTGGGCGGGGCTTCCCGGAGTGCTGACTCTTGGCATGTGGAGGTGATCTTAGATTTTAAAACGGAAAACTGGGCCTCACAAAAGCAGTTGGGAAAGTTACCTGGAGATTGTTTCTAAGGCAGTGTCCAGCTGTACCAAGCAAAGGATGATAAGTACAAAGTCAGAGCTTCATTAACTCTTGATGATTGATTCATTCACTTAATGCAAGACTTCATGGGAAGAAGAATGGCTGAGTGGAGGAGACTGAAAAGTCCCCTTGCCTCAGTGGAACCGGGGGACGGGAGCTGGGGGCTACGAAGAGAAGGGTCGGGGGTCTCCCTGGAGGGTTCCGATCAACTAAATACCCTATTTAATGCCCTGGGCGAGTGGTTTATGAAAAGAAGTTTACAGGAGCCCTGTGTGCATTTTCAGCCTAACCCTGTTTTTCCCTTAGGCCTAGAATTTTTGATTAAAATCTCCTGCAGGGCTGAGAGCCAAAGGACTCTGGTCCAGTGGTTCCTGTTTAGTCCACAGCAAAGGTGGGGCCCGTTGGAAGAACGCACAACCCGCAGGCAGAAGCCTTATCTCCCAATTAAGGGTATAGAAGAATCTGGGCGTGTTGCTGGTGGCTCATGCCTGTAATCCCAGCACTTCAGGAGGCTGAGGCAGGCAGATCACTTGAGCCCAGTAGTTGGAGACCAGCGTGGGCATCCTGGCGAAACCCCATCTCTACTAAAAATACACAAATTAGCCGAGTGTGGTGGCCCGCGCCTGTGGTCCGAGCTAGTGAGGAGGCTGAGGCACGAGCATCGCTTGAGCCGGAAGGTCGAGGTTATAGTGAGCCGACATCGCACCACTGCACTCCAGCCGGGGTGAGAGGAGACCCTGTCTCAAAAACAAAACTAAACTAAACTAAAAAGAAAATAAAAAAACTTAAAAAAACAGCAGACAAAAAAACAACTGGTAGGAAAACACACCCTTGAAACACATGATGAGATGATCAAGACCAGACCCTAGAAGAGTGGGGACTGGCTGGGTGGGTATCCAGAGACCATGGGCGTTTCATGATGCGTTGTTTCCAGTCTCCTCCACTCAGCGATTCTTCTTCCCATGAAGTCTTGCATTAAGTGAATGAATCAATCATCAAGAGTTAATGGGCCGGGCGCGGTGGCTCAAGCCTGTAATCCCAGCACTTTGGGAGGCCGAGACGGGCGGATCACGAGGTCAGGAGATCGAGACCATCCTGGCTAAGACGGTGAAACCCCGTCTCTACTAAAAAATACAAAAGAAAAACTAGCCGGGCGAGGTGGCGGGCGCCTGTAGTCCCAGCTACTCGGGAGGCTGAGGCAGGAGAATGGCGTGAACCCGGGAGGCGGAGCTTGCAGTGAGCTGAGATCCGGCCACCGCACTCCAGCCCCGGCGACAGAGTGAGACTCCGTCTCAAAAAAAAAAAAAAAAAGAGTTAATGAAGCTCTGACTTTGTACTTATCATCCTTTGCTTGGTACAGCTGGACACTGCCTTTGAAACAATCTCCAGGTAACTTTCCCAACTGCTTTTGTGAGGCCCAGTTTTCCATTTTAAAATCTAAGATCACCTCAGTAATCTTGCTTTTACAGCAAGTGGGCATGGAGCCTGACAGATATATTTAAACTAAGTTACGGACAAGCTGCTTGGTGCATTAGGTAGCAGAGGAGCTAACCTTGTGGGACATCTCCCCACATTCGTAATATTCACCCCTAAATCTATAATCAATAAATGCTTGTTTGGAGGCCATAGAAACTCTTCCTGAGATTTGACCTGTGTCTTCTGCCATCTGCCTGATTTCTCCCCATAGAATAGGAAAACACTGTGTAGGAGATATTGTGAATAGAATTATGAATATAGAGTGGGCGTGGTGGCTCACGCCTGTAATCCCAGCACTTTGGGAGGCCAAGGTGGGTGGATCACCTGAGGTCAGGAGTTCAAGACCATCCTGGCCAACATGGCGAAACCCTATCTCTATTAAAAATACAAAAATTAGCCAGGCATGGTGGCAGGCGCCTGTAATCCCAGCTACTCAAGGGGCTGAGGCAGGGACAACCGCTCAAACCTGGGAGGAAGAGGTTGCAGCAAACTGAGATCGCATCACTGCACTCCAGCCTGGGAGACATAGTGAGACTCCATTTCAAAAAATATATATAAATAGAAAATGCAGTGATTCATTCAAATAAGCAACTATTAGTTCCTCAGATCAGAACCATGAGTTCTATACTAGACTCTTACATGTTATTTCCTCTGGTATCTTAGCAATGATACTGAATAAAGATCAGACTCCTTATCCAGCGGGTGGGATAGTTCTCAATAATAGAAGCTGGGTTCTCAGGGGATCCTGTGGATATAAGGATGAAGGATAGAAGCACTTGGGACCATATGTGCAGGTCTGATTTGAGAACAATGAGACCAAGACAGGAAGGCAGCAACTGCTGAGGGGTGGGAGTAGGGAGGAAACAGGACACAAGAAAATAAGTATAAACCACCAGACTGCAGTCAATGATCAACAAAGTTCTGAAGTTTATATTGAGAAGAGTTCCCTTGTTTGGGGTTTGAAGAGATTATATAAGGGATTCGGGTTGCTTGATTTTTTTCATTCTTTTTCTTTTACGTGGTCTCAATTTTTTTGTAAAAAAAAAAAAAAGAATGCCTTATGTTTGCCTTTAGAACTGGTGAATGAATGAACCTCACTTTTTTAATACCTGAGGTTGTCACTGAAGCACTGTCACCTAATTTAGGCTTAAAAATCTGACACTGAATTTATCCTAGATGATAAGGTGCAAGTCTCTTGTCTCCTGGAAATGATCAGGCAAGGAAACACCCAGGAGGCCCCGGGCAAAATGCCCTCCTGGAAGCTGGTGGGGGAGGAAAATGCTGAAGCCCAGTATGGTCCCTGGAGCATGCATTATTGTTTGTTTGACCATACATTAGTCAGGCTTCTGAACCTTCTGCTATACCCATCTATGCACTTTTTGTAAAATTCAGTTTTAGCAAATTACCCTGCTAAGTCAGTTTAGCTGCCAGGAATCCCCGTCCGCTATATACTGATCAGGGTCCTCATCCCCCACCATCCCGCAGCTGATGTCAGATAACCTTGGCCTGTGCTCAGCGAGAATCCCGTTAGATCAGTTTAGCCAGAATCCTCCCTTACCCCTGATGTTCCCTCGTAGTCATTTCCTATTTGCTAACGCCCATCCTCCTCCTTGACTATAATTCCCACTGCCTTGTGCTGGATTCAGAGTTGAGCACAATTGCTCTCCCCCACTGTAAGAACTACTTGCAGTACTCCTAGACCTACATATGTGAACCTGTTTCTTTAACAGTGACTCACCTGTATTTTTCTCCTTTCAACTTGACACTGACTGAGGCTTATCCACATCAAAGTGGAACGACTGGCCCCGGGTGATCCTCGAGGCTTCACCTTGATGGCCTGCAGGCTCACATTCCACTTTTTCTGATGCCTTCTGGCTTCCAGAGTCCAGTTTGCCAAACAAGTGATGGAGGTTGGAAGGAGGGAGGAGGTGACAGAGGTGAAGGAGGGTAAATTCTTTTCTAAGCCCTACTTGCCCCGACATGCATTTAGGTTTTTAGAAAGGAACCTGACCCCACCCTTATTTTGTATCTCCCACTGCCATGACCAGCCTTACCTGTAAAAATGGGGCATAGAAGAGCCCCCATCTCCTAGGGCAGCGGTTTTGAGCAGAGGGTCACTGACCAGTAGCACCTGCATCTCTTGGGAACTTGTTAGAAAGCAAATTCTGGGCTGGGGGCGGTGGATCGTGCCTGTAATCCCAGCACTTTGGGAGGCCGAGACTGGCGGAACACAAGGTCAAGAGATCAAGACCATCCTGGCCAACATGGTGAAACCCCATCTGTACTAAAAATACAAAAATTAGCTGGGCATGGTGGTGTGCGCCTATAGTCCCAGCTACTTGGGAGGCTGAGGCAGGGGAATTGCTTGAACCTGGGAGGCAGAGGTTGCAGTGAACTAAGATCGTGCCATTGCACTCTGGCCTGGGTGACAGAGCCAGACTCTGTCTCAAAAAAAAAAAAAAAAAAAAAGTAATGCCTGGGAATGGATTAGCTTGCTGACAAGAGTTATTCCATTGTGTGTTTCTACCTGCAGTACCTGAGGTTGCCCATTTTCTCACGATTTACAAACTAACTCATTTTATAGATGTAATTCATTGCCCTAATTTTCATACATTTGGGGGGATCGTTCTAACTTCAACTTTATTATTATTATTACTTCAAGGTGTTATTATTTCCCCATCATCATCACGGTCATTACCATAACTAGTTGGTGCTAACAGTAGTCACCCTGCATTGAGAACCCATGCTCCAGGCCCTTTCCACACAGACTTGATTTAATTCCATTCACCCTTCACAACAACCATCTGAAGAAAGAATCACTAAGCCATTGTATAATTGAAACACAAGAGGCAAGTGACTTGGGTGCCCTTGGGCAGGTAATTTAAACACTCTGTGCCCCCAAGTTCCAATAGATAAATGTGAATAATAATATCTTTCTTACCTACTACATGGGGATTTGTCAGCAGGTAAAGTACTGTGCATTTGTGAGGTATTTCATGTACATTGTGTACTGTACATTGTGAGGTATTTGTGAGGTATTTCAGCAATTCACCTGTGAATTGCTCATGTAATGACACAGTGTGCTTCCAGTGTCAGTGTGCTGGGAAGGAGACAGAATAGGAAGAAGACTAAAAAGATGCCAAGTCTAGTGCAGGGTATCCTGGGGAAAACATCTCCTGTTTGTCCAACAGTGATTGGCCATACACTGAAGACACTCCACCTGCCTGTGAACTGGGGTGACCCTGTTGAAATCTTGTGGAAACCTTGAGATGCTCCTTAGAGGGTGTTTATCCCTCCAGCTGGCACAAATGCCGTTTGTTGTTCAGTTTTTCCTTCCACTCTGCCTCTATCTGGTACAAAATGGAATTGAAGAGGACATGAACCAGCAAGGAACAATCTGAAATCAGAATGGTGACAATGGGAGAAAGTAATCTTGGTTCAACCCAATGTTCACCTGAAGTCTCTTTATTAAAGACTACTAACAGGAGCAAAATTGCATAATAATCTTCCTCTGATAATTTCAAGTTCCAGAATTTCTCTATGGAACTTTCAAATTTCACACCTGTTGACTCATGGAATTTTCCCTAGAATCTGCAAATTCCCCAAGTCTTTGGAGGTTTGATGATCACTCACCAGTCAGCGGTACTATAAGAGGTTCTGGGGAGTTTGACTCCGTGGTCAGCAAAGGCTCTTCCGAATCTTCAGTCTGATTCTGAGATTTCCCAGGGAGAACTGGAGCCTTTCTTAACATCTCTTGATTGGAAAGACCATCTGCTTCATCCTCTATTGCAACAGAAATAGCCATTGGGAAGCTCCATGGTGAGGCACAATGAGTTTATTCTAGCATGTGTGACTCGGTTCATTTTATTCCGTGGTTTCTAGTTGTGGGGACTTGGCCAGGTCACACAGCTCCCCTAGGCCTTAGTTTCATCACTCAGAAAATGAGGATAACAATTCTACTTGCCTCACAGGATTGTTGTGAAGATTAAATAAGACATGTAAACATTTGCTTATAGTAATTTCACACCACTTTACTGTGGAATCAAGGACAGAATCAAGGACAATTACAGAGGTCTTGGTTAGTTAAGAAAACATCCAATCAAGGATTTGATTCACAGGAAACCCTCACCATCTTTCTCTTTTTATTTTTTTTCTTTTGAGACAGGGTCTCACTTCATTGCCCAGGTTGGAATGCAGTGGCGCGATCTCAGCTCACTGTACCCTCTGCTTCTCAGGTTCAAGAGATTCTCCCGCCTCAGCCTCCAAGTAGCTGGGATTACAGCCATGCACCACCATATCTGGTTAATTTTTATATATTTTGTAGAGATGGGATTTTGTCATGGTGTCCAGGCTGGTCTTGAACTACCTGCCTCAGCCGCCCAAAGTACTAGGATTACAGGCATGAGTCACCACACCTGGTCCTCGCTTACTTTCCTACTTCCTATGAGCCAGGTTACCAAATTGATGAAATTAACCATAATGTCATTGTGATGGGCAAGCAGATATATTAAAGCAAAGATACAGCAGGTTAACATTATTAAATTATGCTCATCCTAGGACAAACCTGGCCACAGGAGGCCTTTGCCAATATTATGGAAAGTGTTGTGACCATCTCCTTTAAAGCTCAGTTAAAGGTTTCTGGCTGGACTCCAGGCTGCTTCAAGCTCTTTACTTGTCTTTATCATTCTTTAAGGAGGGACCCAGACACAGTGCACAGAGGCCTGAATCCTCTAGACCATTCTCTCTCCACCATGAGTCCTGCCCTGGGGACCTTTGCAGCTCCCTTTGGCCTTATGAGCCAGAAAATCAGGCTAGGGCCTAAAGAGAACAGAAATTTCAGAATCAGGCCTGTTCTGAGACTGTATGGGGGAGCTGAAGGACACAGTGGGCTTTCTACATTGGAGACTTCCCATCATACTCTCTCTGACCAGGGAGAAAGGACAGATGTTGTGTGATTTTGCAGTCTATGGCTGCTCATATGGCTGCAGTCTATGGCTTCTCATTCTCACTGCTCTCTACACCTCATTATTTACTTTACTCCCTGAAAAAAATTCTCCCTAACAGGCTCAGTACCCAACTTCTGGGTATTGTTGCCCACATTTGCCTTGGTTCTACCTTTTCAGATTGCAGGATCCCAAGGTGTTGCTTGAAGTAGCTCAGATTCTCCACTAGATCTAAGATCTCACCTAGTCCTGAGGATTTCCTTAAAGGGAAGGGGAACGAGAGACAGAGAGAGAGAGAGAAAGAGAGAGAGAGAGAGAGAGTTGCTGCCTTTGCTCTATAGCATCTGCTTGGTGAAGAGGCTCAGGATCTGGATCCTCGCCCCTCAGCTCTCAGGAACCCCATTCCCGCCTGACAGGGGTGGCCAGTTCATCCTATTATTCATTAAGAAATTTGAAAACAATCATTCAGGAATTTTAGGTCGAGAGCTGGAAAACCCCAAGCCTCTGTCACCTGAGCCAAGGGAGATACTGTGAGCACCTGCAGGATACACCCACGTTCTACCACCTGCCTCAAGAAGCCTGTGGTTCTTCTCAGCTTCTCAAGGATGAAGTGCAGATCATTTTCTGCTTGAGCAGAAGAGCAGGCCAAAGAGCTCATTGACTCAAGGAGCATCACAGCAACTGAGCTGCACCTGGAAGAGAAGAATCCAGGGTATGATCCACAGCCAAGGCCTGAAGTAGTGGGGCCCGTACTTGACCTCTCCAGGGTGAGTCGTGACCCAAGTGCTGAGCTGTAGCCCATGAGTGGGCCCTCTTGCCATTTCCAGTTTCCTCCCAAAGAGAGGCCAGTGTTGGTGTCTTCATTTCTCATAATCTCCTTAGGAGCACAGGTTTTGTTTTGTGCCTTTTTTGGATCAGGTTCCCTGCACTGCAGTTGCTATAACTAAAACTATTAGCAACAACACAGCGCCAAAGAGGCAAGTTAGTTGCTAATGGAGTTTGCTGATAGTGCTATCTTCTAGAGACCACTCTAGTAACTGGAGAGCCTTGGTGTAGAGCTGATGATAAAACCTGTTCCTGCTTTTGTCAGTCATAAGGAGCATTTCCTTTCTAGACAGAGGAACTGAAACCCACATGCCAGCCCAAATTTACCAAAAGCAGTCACTGGAATACTCATCACACCATCATGTCTCCTCTTATCCTTTTCATTACCTTCAAATACAGCCCCATTTCCTCAGGACTAGAACTCCCTTCTGTGGGCAGCAGGACTAAGGCCCTTGAGTTACTTGTAGTGACTCCTCATTAGATGGAGGAATGTGCCAGTATTTTCAGCAAAACATGAATCTGATGAAACATTGACTGAACTGTCTCCTAGTTTCAAAACAAATCATCACCACTCAGGGTCTCTATTTAGGGCAATCAGAGTCAGAAATGGGAACACATCTTGTCCTCCTACCTTGATTAACAGTAACTCTAATAGAGGGATGATGGTCAAATCCTCTCTCCTCTAATGTGCAGTCGTGAAGGATTTAGGCTCCACTGCTCCTGCATTTGGGTGGGGCCTGAATCACTTTCAGTCTAGCACAGGCAGGTCACTTCAGGCCTTCCTACCTCCATCAGCATCCTTCAATCCTCCCCCGACATCTCTCATTTATGCTTCCTATTGATTCAGAGGTCCCATCCCGAGGTGCTAAAACAAACAAACATTCATTAACCTTTCTACAAAGTCATGAATAATCCATGGAATTCATGAATTCATCCCTACTGAAACCATCTTCAGAAATTCAGATGTAGTAACCTTCTTTCTGAATGATTTTTTTTTTTTTTTTTGGAGAAGGAGTCTCCCTCTGTTACTCAGGCGGAAGTGCAGTGGCGCGATCTCTGCTCACTGCAAGCTCCACCTCCTGGGCTCACGCCATTCTCCTGCCTCAGCCTCCCAAGTAGCTGGGACTACAGATGCCTGCCACCACGCCCGGCTCATTTTTTGTATTTTTAGTAGAGATGGGGTTTCACCGTGTTAGCCAGGATGGTCTCGATCTCCTGACCTCGTGATCCACCCGCCTCGGCCTCGCAGAGTGCTGGGATTACAGGCGTGAGGGATCGCGCCCGGCCCTTTCTGAATGTTTTAAAGGTCCCAGGTGACCTTGATATTCCATAGACAACGCCTTGCACAGCTCAGTGCTTCTGGGGATGGGAGCCAGCTAACCTTCCCTGGAATCCCAACTCTACATCCTGTTAGAACATGTGATCCAATTTTGAGAAGCTCTTTGTATGTAGCACTCACTCAAAGTTCACAGGTTTAAGAAAACACAGATTAGCATTCAGAGGAAAGAGAAGTGGCAGAGGTGAAGATGCCTGGTCAGTGCAGCCACAATGTCCTGGGGGAAAAGTCCTGGATGAACAGAGGGGACAAATACAAGTGGGTGGTGCGAAGTGGAGCAATGCAGATGGAAGGGACACTGTCCAGACAACCTCCCAGCTAAGGAGAAAGGGCAGAATTCAAAAGAGAAAAGAAGACATAGAAGCTGAGGGGTGACAGAAAGTCAGAAATAAGACAGTGAAAATCAGTCACCTCTAGATGTGACTGTGGTTTACTGATAGGAGAAACAATGTAACTCGTATTTATTAAATACTTTGATATTATAATCAGTATAACAGTACAAGATGCCTTTCTGCTGCTGGCTCTACCAGATTGCCCTAAATAGAGGCCCTGGGCAATGTTAGCTTGTTCTGAAACTGGGAGCTAGTTCAGACAAAGTTTTATCAGATTCATGTTTTGCTGAAAATACTAGCACATATCTCAGTCAATGAAGGGTAACTCAAGGGCGGTCCTGCTCCCCACATAAGGGAGTTCTGGTCCTGAGGAAATGGGACCACATTTGAAGGTAACAAAAGAGACAAGATGGGACACGATGGTGTGATGAGTATCCCAGTGACTGCTTTGGGTAAACTTGGGTTGGGCATGTGGGTTTCTATCCCTCTATCTAGAGAAGGAAACATTCCTTGTGACGGACAAAAGCAGGGTCAGCTACTGATCGTCAGCCCTGCTCCAAGGCTGTCTTTCAGTTACTGACATTTGAAGGCCAGTGTTCACTCATGTCTACTCCAAATCCAGTTTCCAGGAAAACACAATAAATGGTCAGTCCACTAGAAGTGAAGAAAGTGGTTTTTGATGGGTTTATTGTGTTTCTGAGAATATTTAAGAGAAGAGGAAGAACAGAAGCTTCTCAGATGGGCTGCTGGCCAGCAAGATTGCATTTTAACCAGAGATTTTGCCCACCCTGACCTATTTTAGTCTATCACACAATCATGGGGTTGAGCAACCCAGGACAAACAGGAGAAAGAGAAATGGTGATTGGTGCTGATTTGAAATCTCAAGGGCCCAGGAGTTCCTTAACCTTGCATCAAACCACAGAAGAGAGCACTGCAGAGGCAGCATATTGACATGGCTTTAGGTCATATTCATGGCCCTGTGTCCCTAATCTGTCCATCTCTGCTCTGTCGTAAGACCTCAGGTGACTGGTGACCAGTCCTCCTCAGGCCTCAAGGACTTGTCACATGGTCTGTTACTTTCCTGTGTTTTCTGGCAATTCTATTTAACATCTTCAGAGATTTTTCTTAAGATAAGACCCTAGGCCCGGCGCCGTAGCTCACGCCTGTAATCCCAGCACTCTGGAAGGCCGAAGCAGGTGGATCACGAGGTCAGGAGATTGAGACCATGGTGAAACCCCGTCTCTACTAAAAATACAAAAAAACTTAGCTGGGTGTGGTGGTGGGCGCCTGTAGTCCCAGCTACTCTGGAGTCTGAGGCAGGAGAATGGCATGAACCTGGGAGGCGGAGCTTGCAGTGAGCCAATGTGGCGCCACCGCACTCCAGCCTGGGCGACAGAGCAAGACTCCGTCTCAACAACAACAACAACAACAACAACAACAAAATATAGATAGAAGACCCTAACAAGGATGTTTCAATGATTTAGGTGCACTCTTAGGTTCCAAAACATTTTTAAGAGAAATAATAGTAGCATTATCCTGGAGACAACATGCTAAGTACCACTTAACTTATCCCTTTAATTTTCACAATAGCCACAGAGGTAGGCATTTTTAATTCCTCTTTTATGAGTGTGGAAATGGAGGGTCCCAAAATTTAAGTGTCTTCCCCAATGTTACATGGGTGTTAAGGAAGAGACTGTGATTTGAGCCTGGAACTATTCCTAAATCAGCAGTCTTAGTTACTCTTTATTTGTTTACTTATTATCTGTGTCTTCCTGTCAGCCATTGTATTCACTACTTACCTAATAAACAGTAGGTCCAAAATAAATATTTGTAGAATGAATGAATACTATCACTCTTTAAGACCTAAAGACTAGAGATGTGCTGGGCGCGGTGACTCATGCCTGTAATCCCAGCACTTTGGGAGGCCACGTGGGGTAGATCGGGAGGTCAGGAGTTAAAGACCAGCCTGGCCAACATAGTGAAACCCTGTCTCTACTAAAAATACAAAAAAATTAGCCGGGCCGGGCGCTCACGGCTGTAATCCCAATACTTTGGGAGGCTGAGACGGGTGGATCACCTGAGGTCAGGAGTTTGAGACCAGCCTGGCCAACATGGTGAAACCCCATCTCTACTAAAAATACAGAATTAGCCGGGCGTGGTGGTGTGTGCCTATAATCCCAGCTACTCAGGAGACTGAGGCAGGAGAATCACTCGAACCTGGCAGTCAGAGGTGGCAGTGAACCCAGATTGCGCCATTGCACTCTAGCCTGGGCAGAAGGAGTGAAACTCCACTCCAAAAAAAAAAAAAAAAAGGATTCGCTGGGCATGGTGGCAGGTGCCTGTAATCCCAGCTACTCAGGAATCACTTGAACCTGGAGGCAGAGGTTGCAGTGAGCTGAGATTGCACCACTGCACTCCAGCCTGGGCGACAGTGGCAGTTCAGTGTTTCGTTTCATAGTTCACTGAAACATTGGGGTCAGTGTCTTGTGCCCATAAGGGGTCTAGACAATGCTGCAGCTCCCTGGTACAAGAATGTGAATTTCTTTTTGCCTTGCAGAAATATTTCATGTTGAAACTTTTATAGGATTTCACTCTTCTTTTGTTGTTATTAATATCTTGCATTCTAGATCAACTGACTGAAGTTATTACAGTGCTGAAAAATTTGAATTTATATAAATCGTGAGAAAAATCTTTTTCAGAAATGGGGAAAGTAAAATTTAGCCTCAAATAATGATTTCTTCTTATAATTTTTTTTTAACTCTGGGAATAGTGAAATCCTTTCTCCTGTAGCTTGGGGTAGTGATGGGCCAGGCCCCACTGCCCCTTCATTTGGGTGGGACTTTCTCACCACTTTTAGGCAAGCATGTGCAGGTTGACTGCAGGCCTTTTGACCTCCTTCAGCATCCTCCAATCCTCCTCTGACCTTTTGCGTTTATGCTTCCTACTGATTCAGAGGTAGAGTCCTGAGGGGCTAAAAGAAATGTTCATTAACCTTCCTACAAAGTCATGAATAATCCACAGATTACATTGAATTCATCCCTACTAAAACCACTTCCAGAAATTCAGACACAGAAACTCCCTTTCTGAATGTTTAAAAGTTCTCAAGTGACCTTGACTTTTCATAGACAATGCCTTGGAGCAGTGCTGACAATACAGCAGAGTGCTTCTCAGGGTGGGACCCAGTTGGCCTTCCCTAGAATCCTTGCTCTAGGTCCTGTTCAGAATATGGGATCTCATTTTGAGAAGCGCTTAGTATTTGGCATATATAAGAAGTTCACAGTTCCAAGAAAATGCAGACCAGTATTCAGGGGAAAGAGAAGTGACAGAAATGGAAACTCTTGGTCAGCGCTGCTGGAAGCATCTGGGGAAAAATGGGCTGGATGGCCAAATGGGGCAAATGCACATGTGTGATGGGGAGAAAGCAATACAGATGGAAAGAACACTGCTCAGATAACCTCCCAACTCCGGAGAAGGCGCTGAATACAAGAAAAGAGGCGATAAGAGACTGGATGCTGAGGCAGGCCCCAAGTCAGAAATTATTTAAAGTCATTGACAATCAGATACCTGTTGACATGACTTCAGTTGATAAAATAATACTTTCCAAAATTTAGAGATAAATTGATAATTGAGGGGAAAAAATGTTCACTTGTGGCTTAATTTTGTTTTGGCCCTCTGAAAAAAATGTATTCATGATTTCAGTTAATTTATATTTTCCAGGTTTATAACAACTTAATCTGATAGATCTAGCCTGCAGGATATTGAGAAAAAAAATTCTACAAAAATCTTAAAATTCAACTGTTTCTGCACTAAAATAAAAAATCACCTTTTCTTTACCACTGACCCCCAAAGTTGGCTGGACTCCTTAGTGGCCAAAAGGCCACCAAACCTAGTATTTCAATGAGCCATGAAACAGGACAGTAAAAGGTGTCCTTCCACCATTATGTCTCCATTACTTAGATCTTGAGGGGAGACAGTATTCATTCGTTCAACAAATATTTATTACAATGTACTTTTATTCAGGTGAGTGGTGAGCACAATGGGTGACAGGCTAAGACCGACAATAATAAAATAAAGTGTAATTAATGCCACTAATTTTTAAATTAAATAGTTCAGGGTTCATATCTTGGGTCTACTACTTAACAGCCATGTAACTTCAGGCAAGACAGCTAAACTTATATAGCATCTGTTTCCTTGCTTTTAAAAGAGGAATTAGAAATGCTTACCTCTAGCCAGGCACTGTGGCTCATGCCTGTAATCCCAGCACTCCAGGACGCCAAGGTGGGCGGATCACCTGAGGACAGGAGTTCGAGACCAGCCTGGCCAACATGGTAAAACCCCATCTCTACTAAAAATACAAAAATTAGCTGGGGGTGGTGGCGGGCACCTGTAATCCCAGCTACTCGGGAGGCTGAAGCAGGAAAATTACTTGAAGCCGGGAGACGGAGGCTGCAGTGAGCTGAGATTGTGCCATTGCACTCCAGCCTGGGTGACAAGAACAAAACTCCATCTCAAAAAAAAAGAAATGCCTACCTCTGTGGGTATTGTGAGAATTAAAGGGGGTATGTTAAGTGATGCTTAGAGTGTCCTGTTAGCATATCCTCAGCATAGAGCTGGTATTATTCTACTTAAAGATGTTTTCACATATAAGAGTGCTCTTATATCATTGCAACACCCTTGTTGGGGGTTTTACCTTAAGATGTATCACTGAAGATGTTAGGTACAATTATCAGAAAACACAGGAAAGTAAACAGGGCATGTGACTAACGTTTGAGACATGAGGAGGGCGTCACCTGAGGTTTTAGGACAGAGCAGAGATGGACAGATTAGAGACAATAGGCCAGAAACATGACCTGGAGCCACGCCAGCACACACACTGTTTCTGGTGAGCTCTCTTCTGTGGTTTGATGTAGGGTTAAGGAGCTCCTGCGCACTTGGGGTTTCTCAGTCAAACCAGCTGCCATCGTTGATTTCTTTCCTGTTCTTTCTAGTTGTTCAGCCCCAAATATGTGGAATGAACTAAAAGAGGGCAAATGATTTTTAACATCAACTGATTTTTTAAAATCCTGATTTAAGACAAGGATTCCAACAACAGGAATGCAAAGAGGAAAAAGAATCAAAATTCAGAGTTAGACTTACTATATATAATTTCTGAGTCCACAATTGTCCTGAAAGCCAAAATTCAAGAGACAGAATAAGGTTTTCTTTCTTTGGAGAGAGAAACAGCTGTAGGCTTTATGGAGCAGAGTGAAACTACAAAGCTTCCACAATGTGGAAGGGGTCCCAAACAATGGGTGGCCAGAGTTAGATTATATGATTGCTTTTTAAACTCTTTAATGTGGGAAACGTGTGTGGCAGGAAGATGTTACCAGAGTGAGAAACAAAGGCAATTAACTGTTCATAATATGTCTTAGATCTTGAGGAAAATCGGACTTGCAACTTAGGTTTTATGTATTTTATGACCTTGCAGTAGCACGGCAAAGGAGACAGGATCTCACAGGACTTTACAAAGTATGTTTACAAGGAATTGGAATTGGGAGCATAGATAAGGTCTGCGGATCACAGAAAAACGGGCAGTTAACATTCCTTTTACTTTAGTCTCAAGGGAGAGGGAAGGGAGAGAGGGAGAGAAAGACACAGGGAAACTTACAGCAAAATTTTCACTGTTTATAGCTTGGGGAAGAAAACACATGCACAGATCCTGGTGTCAGGAATATTTTAAGCATATATCTCCATTATTATCCATCCAGGATGGAAGTAAGTCCTGAGGCAGGGAGTGAGTTTCACAGCTTTCTGAGCCCCTACTCGACCCAGGAAGCTCAGCTGACCCCTCCTCTCAGTCCCCCGTCTAAACAGAACACCCCAACTGCTATTGGGAACAGGGCGGTGGTCGTTCTGGCTACTTCCTGCTGATTAGGGGCGAACAAGGGGCCCTGCAGTTGTGGTGTCCTCCACAGGGGAACTTTCTAGGCTAGTTGAGGGACCAGTGGGTCGATCCAGGGGTACTCAGTAGAAGCCGTGTGTTGAACTCACTTGAGGTTTTTATTTGTAAGACCATTTGTAGCTTGATGGCCTTGATCCTGGAGGAAACAAATTTGACAAGGAGGTTAAAAATGCAAGGCCTAATGGCGAGTAATAGTAGGATGACTGTTACAGGTCCTAGAAAGGGGAGAAGCCAAGGTATCCATTTGTTAAACATATTCTGGGGTCCTGAGTGTTTAAGCTCCTTTTTGCTATTTTCTATTCATTCTCTTATGTATTTATTTATTTACCTTTTTAGTAATGATGCCTGACCGGTTAACAAAATAGCAACATGAACTGGGAGTTAGAGTGCAGGGGAATGTAGAAGAAGGCATTTTTGAGGTCCAGAGCAGTGGACCATTTTGCTTCTTCTGATATCTGAGAGCAGTGTATAAGGGTTGGGTACAGCTGAATATAAAGGAATTACTGCCTCATTGATGATTCTGAGGTCTTGCCCTGGTCTTCAATGACTATTTAGTTTTTGTATTTTTAGGACTGGAGTGTTGCAAGGACTACTGCATTTTTTTTTTTACTAAGCCTTGAGTTTTTAAATGTCTAACAATATCCTGTAATCCTTTGTGAGCTTCAGGCCTTAAGGGATATTGCCTTTGATAGGAAAAGTGGTGGGGTCTCTTAGCCTGATTTGAACCGGATGGGCATTCTTTGCCCTTTTGAATTGTCCTTCCAAGGCCCAGACTTCAGAGTTGATTCCTTCTTCAAGTAGGCGACAACAAACGGGTAATTTTTTCCCCATATTCATGTAGGTGCTAACGCCAGCTCTGGCGGATATGTCCCTCCCTAAAAAGGGTGTGGGACTTTCGGGCATAACAAGAAAGGCATGTGAAAAGAGCAAAGTCTCTTAATTGCAGCTGAGGAGGTGAGAGAAATACCTGGTTACAGGCTGTCTTAAGATTCCTTGGATAGTAAGAGACCTTGAGGATAGTCGTCCAGGGCAGGAGACTAAAACTGAGAAGGCCATGCCAGTGTTCAGGAGGAAGTCCACTTCCTGGCCCTCAATGGTCAAACTTACCCGGGGCTTTGTGAGGGTGATGGCATGAGCTGGCGCTTGCCCTGGGCACGCTCAGTCCTGTTGCCGAATCATTTGGTTGGGTGCTTCTGGCCCAGAGAGCCTTCGTCCTCTGGGGCAGTGCACCTTCTGGTGATTGTCTTGGCATATTGGACATGGGCAAGGGGGCAGTTTGTTTCTGGTTGGATAATCTTTCTTAAAGTGTCCTTGCAAACTGCACTGATAACAAGGCCTCCTAGGCAATTGGCCTGCTCCTCTTTGGTTCCCTCTGAGCCACCAAGGTCTCCCTGTCTGAGGGCCATGACTACGGCTGCTGCCTTTCGCTTATCTCGCTTTTCCCTTTTGGCCTGTTCCTCTTGGTCCCCTGTTACCGAGGTTGCCAGGTTTAATAATGCCTCCAAATTTTGTCCTGGGCCTCAGGCAGACTTTTGAAGTTTTCCCCTAATGTCAGCTACTGACTGGGTGATAAATTTACCCTTTAAAATAAGTTGGCCTTCTGTGGAATCTGGAGTTAGGCAGGTGTACTTTCTTAGGGCCTCCCTTAGCCTTTCTAGAAAAGCGAGGGGTTTTCCTCTTTTCCCTGTGTAATTGTGGATAGCACTGAGTAGTTCATAGGCTTTTTTCCTAGTCTTCCTCAACCTTTCCAAAATGCAGGTTAGCAAATGCCTGCAGCTCCAATCTCCATGATCTGAGTCAGTATCCCAATGAGGGTCTACAGTGGGGACTGCCTGTTGCCCTGTGGGGAACTTTTCCTCCAGGGCCATTCGATCATTTACCTGGCTAAGGTACCACAGATCCCCAAATTGCCGGGCTGCTGCTAAAGTTGCTTCCTTTTCAGTGGGACTTAAGGTCTGATCAAGAAGTAACATGATATCTCTCCACGTTAGATGAAAGGACTGCCCTAATCCTCGCAGGACATCTATATTGTTATCAGGATCATCCGAGAATTTCCCTAAATCTGCCTTTATTTGTTTTAAATATGTGAGTGAAAAGGGGGCACGCACGTGAATGGGCCCAAATTCTCCTCCTACTGCTTGTAAGGGACATAGTTTTGGTGCCTCGCTCGTAGAGTCTGCATTCTCTCTCCAGTGTGTCTTTAACACTTCGGTGGGGCCGGATGGAGGAGAGTCAGTGGGGGAGGAGAGTGGGGCTGAGGGAGGAGGCCCTGAGTATGGGGGCAGTTGTGGGCCTCTATCATTTGGGCAAAACTTGCAGACTTGGCACAGGGCAGTATTGTCACAAAGGACAAAGAAAGCCTGTACATAAGGGACTTCACTCCATTTACCTTCCTGTTCACAGAAAAGATCTAGTTGTAGAAGTGTGTTATAATTAATACTTCCCTCAGGGGGCCAAGTTTCTCCATTTTGTAAGGAATACTGTGGCCAGGCAGTGGTACAGAAGAAAATCAGCCACTTCTTTTTTAAGGTTTCAGGGTTGAACTTGTCCCAGTTATTCAGGATAAGGGAGGGTCCAGTTCTGAAGGTGTGGTGCCCATCACGTGATGATCTAGATGCCTTTCCCAGAGTCTCCTGGCTGACTCACCAAAATGTAACATTTAAGGTTCTTGCCTAGCCACGCCAAAGAATTGGTGTGGCGGCTGACCGCGGCCAGTGATAGAGACACGGACCAATAGAGAGAAACAGCTGTAGGTTTCATTGAGCAGAGTGAAAGTACAAAGCTTCCACAGCATGGAAGTGGTCCCGAACGGGTAGCCCCAGAATAACGTTTTCTAAATTGCAGTAGCCAATCTGAACACTTCTTAGATGAGCCCAGAGGTCAATGTCATCAAGGAATTAAGTGTCCGTGGCCTAGGGCAGTGGGAGGAAGAGGAGAGAAAACTCAACCCCAAGGCTGGGAGAAAGGTAAGGGTTTCTGCAAGAAGCTGAGAGCTGTAGCCTACTTAGACTCAGGCCTTGGGTGGTTGGACTTACAGTGCATGAGTTCTGGAATATTTCCACACATGCTTGGCATGGAGGGTGGGGAAGCAGGTCAGATATCGGGGGATGACCAAAGGCAGCAAACACAGAATGCTCAGAAGACCCCAAGACCCTTGCACAACCAGGGGGAGGAGGAGTGGCTTCCAGAAAAATGAAAGATACTAGTTTTTGGGGGGTGGTATCCAGGCCAGATTTATTTGAAGAAGATTGAAGGAATATGATAATTCCAGAAAGTGTGCTGAAGGGCATGGTTATAGCATGGGTGAAACATAAAGGGACTAAATAGTTACTACAAAATTGAAGAAAATAGCAGAGGGTTTATGTAGCCTGGAGAATTCAAGTTTACAATTTCTCCTTCACCCTATGCTATGATTCCTGAGGCCACTTAATTTTCAGCTCTACTCAAACACTAGCAAGGATGAAGTCTGACAAATGTAAAAAAGAAATGCAGAAATCTCTTCAATGGTTAGGACATTTTCTTCATCTGCCATGTGCACTCAGTCGGGTCTTGCTTTTTGTCTGGTGACCTTCTTTTCCACACTCCATCCTTCTCCCCCTGACTTCTTCACATTGCTGTTACAGAGGGGAACTATTTTTAGCTGATGCCTTACAATTTGCACAGGGAGTGTTTCGTGAACTCAGGGATCTACGTAGTCTTGGTACAAATCCCATACAGGCTGTGCCAAATAGTCCTTCTTAGAATGGTCAGGGCTTAGCGCCAAGACTCACCTAAACAGAGGGTTGCATGGGGTGGACAGACACAGTCCTGAGGGCCCATGGCTTGATGAGTTGAATGCAGGCTGATATTCAGACTCCATGACATCTCCCTCTAAGCATCTTTGTACCATCTACAAAATTGGCACCCACAGATAGATAATCTGCAACTCACCCCTGAGCTCACCCCTGCTTACTCTAAGCTCACCTTCCACAATACTTTGGGAAGGCAGAGCGCAATAATGCCTTGCCATGCTCCCACTCTAGAACGAGGTACCTGGACGTGCCCTTGCTATGCTCACTAGTCTTCCAGCCCCTCACCACTGCCCCCAGAAAGCTCACACAGCCTAGGTGCCCAACTTTTTCTTATACACTTGCCAACAGGTAGAGTGAAACATTTTCTTGCTTATCTGCTCACTGGGAACCAAATTTCACTTTTAACATGGTAAAATAGACATAACATAAACGTGACCATTTTAACCATTTCGTGTGTATGATTTACTGACTTTAAGTTCATTCACATCATTGTTCCGCCTTCACCACCATCCGTCTCCACAGCTTTCTCATCATCCCAGACTGAAACTCGGAACCCATTAAACACCAACTCCCCATTCTCTTCTCTCCAAGTACCTTAATTTTTAAAAAAATAAGTGTAATATTTCTAAAATGATGTATGTTTATTTCTTGTTGACTTGCTCATTGACAACCTTGCCCATGATTCAGCCTGAGGTCACTGCCCCCTGGTTTCTGAGATAGATCCTTCCCAGGCCTCACCCACCTACTCTTTATCTGCTGATGATGCCATCATGGGACCCCAACAAGAAAGCAAGGATAGTTCATGTGCAAGGGAAAGGTTTTTGTGTGAGAAGAGCATTTCCTGAGAATTCTAGAAGGATGTCTGGAACTAGAGCCTGCTGTGGAAAGCATAGCATTTTCCTATCAGCCAAATAGTTAAATAAAATAAAATTCTATTAAGATGCACCCAGAGGCAGCATCAAAGGTGGGAGAGGGAGGAAACTAGCATCAACCTGCATTTATATTGATGCCTGAGCAATAGGAACAGTCTGGAGTGTGAAATGCTATTTTTTTATTAAGATGTTTGTCTTTTTCTTACCAAGTTTGGAGAGCTTTGTGAACATTACTAATAATAACAAATTATCTGAAAAATGAAAATGTTTGCTTTCAGCCTATTTGACCTTTCAATTTGGTTTATTGACTGTATTGCCAGGAAAAAAATTAATTTTTTATGTTGTCAAATAGGCATGTTTTCTTTGAAAACTTCTGTGGATTTCTATCTTGATTTAAAACATTTTTGTCCCAAGTTATTTTAAATATACATTCTTCATGGTTATCATTCAAAACATACATTGGTTTTTGTTTTACATTTAAAACATTTCATCCATTTATTTGGGGGGTTATGAAAGGAGTAGGAGTCCAACACTCTTTACTTCCAGGAAAATAGCAAGGCTGTGACAGACTCATTTACTAAATAAATAATCCTCTTGTTAAATTTAAGTCATACATTCATTTTTCATTAAATTGCTGTATTTTCATTTATTTCTATATTCCGTATGGTATTCTTTTGATTTAATTGTATTGACCATACTACCTTCATAATGTTTCATTTATTCTTCCATGAAAATTTTAAGATAATAATTCCTAATCCCAATGATCCTATTCAGTTACCTACTAGAATTATGCTACATTTATATAACTTAAAAACATAATACATTCAGTGATATCCTGCCATCCAAGATTGCAGTCTAATTCCATTTATTCATTTATTATTTGATGTCCTTCAATAAGTTTTGTTAAGGACTTTTTCCATTTTTCTGAATTTTCTAAATATTCTACATTGTCACTTTTTAATTTTTGTAATTTATACAATAAAAAAATTTAAGACACATCATTAAAACAATAAGAAATTTGTGCAATCAAAATGGTTTGTCTTTCCCCTTAACTATACCTCATCACCCACCATCTCTCTGCTTGTCTACTCTGCCTTCTTTTTCCCAGAGCAATAGGATAAAATCATGCCCAGAAAGCCACCTCTCACTGTCTCCTACTATGAAGCATTTCCCTGAAATTAGAATCAAACCAAGAGGGAATTACAAAAAGGCCCAACTCCTGGGCTCACTTAATGGTGTCATCATAGTTTGTATCCAGGCCCTCTCAAGGGTATACTTACCAAAACAAACTGACTCCATATTTCTTGCAGAAGATGTAAAGTACCTACATGTCCTAAGACTAAGATGCGTCAACATCCAGAACAGTTTGAAATGTGAAAACTGTTCTCAGATCTATGAGAAAAGCAGTAGTCTCTTCATATGGAATAAATCTCACCAGGTTTTTCCCTGAAGGGGCCAGGCTGCTACTTGCCCAAAAGGCTGGTAGGAGGCAAGGAAACTTTTGGTGACCTCACAAAGGTTTCATTTCATCACTTCACCTTGCAAAAGGGATATTTCACTAGTTGCACAAATTTCAACACAGGGACACAGGAAACATGACGTTACAAAAGGTGCAGAATAAGGCTCCAGAAGCTGATACCAAATAAATGGAAATTTATGAATTACCTGGAAAAAAACTCAAAGCAATGATCTTAAGGCAACTTAGCAGGATGCAAGAGAATACACAGAGGAAAATCACTGAAGTAAGAAAAACAATCTAAGAACTGATTGAGAAATTTAAAAAAAGAGATAGATATCATAAAAAGAACCAAACAGAAATCTTGGAACTGAAGAATTCAATGAGCACAATAAAGAATACAATTGAGATCTTCAACAGCACTCTAGGTCAAGCAGAAAAATAAATTTCTGAACTTGAATACAAGTCTTTTGAAAAATGAAGTCTAAGGAAAAAAGAGAAAAAATAATTTTGAAAAACAAAGAAGAAAGCCTATTGGACCCATACAACATCATTAAGAGGACATGGTTTGGCTTTATAGGAGTTACAGAGTGAGAAGAGATGGGAAAAGTCACAGAAAGCCTATTTAACTAAATAATAGCTGAAAAGTTTGTAAGCCTTGGGAAAGGTATGAAGATATAGATCCCTGAAGTTTAAAGATCCCCATACAAATTCAACCCTAAGAGTTTCTTTCTGAGGCATATTAGAATTGATTCATCAAAAGACAAAGAAAGAATTCTAAAAGAAGCAAGAAAAAAGTGTCAAGTCACCTATAAGGGAATCTCCATTATGGTATGAACAGATATCTTGGCAGAAACCTTGCAAGCTAGGTGATATTGAGATGAAATATTCAAACTGCTGAAGAAAAAAATTCTGCCAATTGTGGATATTATACACAGCAAAGGTATCCATCAGAAATAAAGAAGAAATAATTATTTCCCAGACAAAGATAGGTTGAGGGAATTCATTGCCCCCACATCAGCCTTCTAAGGAAGGTGTAAAGGAGTTCTTTAATCAGAACCAAAAGGACAATAACTACTAACATGAACACACAAGAAACTGACAGAGGTAAATTCATAATTAAATTGAGAATACTTCATTACTACAATGTAAAAACACAATTAAAGGTAAAAATCAAAACAATCAACAATAATTATATTTAAAATTCATTTTAGGGAAGACCCAATACAAAAAGATCCAAATTAAGACAATAAAACTATAAATTATGTATGTGTATGGGGGAGACATCTAACATATGTATATGCAACCAAAGTTAACATTTTATCATTATAAAATAGCCGATTATGACTATAAAGTTTGTTATGTAAAACTCAGAGTAATTGTAAAGAAAAAAAATACAGCAGATACACAAATGAAATACAAAAATAGACTCTAAGCATATCATGACACAAAATGACCAAACCAAAAAGGAAAACAATAAGAGAGGAAGAAAGAAAGAAAAGATCTATAAAACAAGCAAAAAAAAGTTAATGAAATGGCAAGAGTATGTTCTTACCTTTTAATAAAAACTTTGCATATAAGTGGTTTAAATTGTCAAATTAATAAATATAAAGTAGTTAAATGGATTAAAAAACACATATACCAAATATATGACTGCATACAAGAAAATCACTTTACCTCTAATGACACAAATAGACTAAAAGTGAAGGAATGAAGAATGAAATTTCATAAAAAGGGAAACTGAAAGAGAGCATGAATAGCTACATTTAGAGAAAATAAACTTCAAGTTAAAAAAAGACAACATGGAAACAAACAAAGAGGATTATTATATAACGAAAAATGAATCAATTAAACGAGGGTGTAAAAATTGTACATGTATATGCACCTAACACTGGAGCACCCAAATATATATAACAATTACTATTAGACATAAAAGAAAAGATAGATTGCAATACAATATTATTTGGGGACATTCACACCCCACTCTCAGCAATGATCATCCAGACATAAAATAAACAAAGAAACATCAAATGTAAAAGTCTGACCTAACAGACATTTACAGAAAATTCTAACCAACAACTGCAAACGACATCGTACTTAATAGCAAAAGGAACACTTTCCAGAATAGATCATATGTCAGGCAACAAAACAAATTGTAATAAATGTGAGAAAAATCCAAGTCATTTCAAGAATATTTTCTGATTGCAAAGGTATAAAACTAGAAATCAACAACAGGAGGGAATTCAGAATTGTTACAAATACATGGAAATTAACATGCTCCTGAAGAACCAATGAGCCAACTAAAATGTAAAGGCAAATTTTAAAATTTATTGAGGAAAATAAAATTGGGGATACAATTGACCAAAACCTGTAGGCTATAGCAAAAGCAATTTTAACAGGGAAGTGTATAGCAGTAGATGCCTATAAAGAAAAGAAGAAAAGAAAGAAAATAAAATAAAGGAAAGAACAGGAAAAGGAAGGAAGGAGGGAAGAAGGGAGGGAGGGAGGAAGGAGAAAGGAAGGAAGGGAAGGAGGGAGGGAGGGAAGGAGGGAGAGAGGGAGGAAAGAGAGAGAAAGAAAGAGAAAGAAAAGAAAGAAAGAAAAGAAAGAAAAAAAGAAATTCTAAGCACTAAATCTAAGTGCATTTTGCCATGCTAACCATGCTATTTCATGTCTGCTTAATCCAGTCATAAAATCCTCCCTTTATTTCCCAAATTGATTATTCTTCAGCCCAAGCATCACCTCTCTTAGAAGCATCTGAGTAAGCTAAATGCATCATCTTCATGCTCCTGAAGCTCACTGTTTCTTCACCACATGCCCTATTGCCTTTTGTTCCATGATTTTTTTAAATAGCTCATATGAAATTAAGAATTCCTAAGGCCAGGATGGCTTATTTATATCACACAATGCCTGTTTTATTTTTCTTTTTGCATTGACGTAGCTTAGGTATGCAATAATTTCTGCCAAAATTTCTCCTGAAGCTATTTACATTTTTCAATTACGTATCATTCCCACCCCGACCACCCAAACACATGAAGAAATAAAAAATGCCAATTAGTATTTATAATTTTGTCTTAAAAGAAGGTATGTTTTCTGTTTATTAGATAAAATGTAAGATAAGACATTTTGTTCTTTAAATAAAAATTAAGTGATCACATAATTACTTATTAAATTTTGTCCTTTTGTTGTTACATCTTATTGCTTTCATGTTTTTAATTTTGTCACTGTATTAGTCAGTATTCACACTGCTATAAATAACTTTCCAGAGACTAGGGGATTTATAAATGGAAGAGGTTTAATTGACTCACAGTTTCACATGGCTGGGGAGGTCTCAGGAAACTTACAATTATGGTGGATGGTGAAGGGGAAGCAAGGACCTTCTGCACATGGTGACAGAAAAGAGTGAAGAAGGAACCTCCAAACACTTATAAAACCATCAGATCTAGTAAGAACTCACTCACTGTCATTAGAAAAGCATGGATGAAGCCTCCCCCATGATCCAGTCACCCCCCCTCCCTGGACATGTGGGGATTATAGGTCCCTCCCTCAACTCATGGGGGTTACAAATCGAGATGAGATTTGGGTGGAGACACACAGCCAAACCATATCAGTCACCTACAGTTCTTTAAGGAAATCTATTTCTAGGTCAGTTTTAAAATAAGTACAATATATAGTATCTATTTTTGTATAATTAAATATATTAGTTTAACTTTTAACAGTCTATTCTAGCATTGCTCAACTCCTTTTTTATTATCAACCCCCATCAAAAGAGGATTTTTAGATTTCTTTCTAATAGAACCCTTATAAACTTTTACTTTCACAGATGTATTTATGTATTATATTATCCATGCTTTATACATAAGAAAAGTAAGGGGTTTTTTTTGTTTGTTTGTTTTTGTCTCCCCAAACCTGATTTCATACACTGGGAACGGTATTCCACTGTTGAGAATGCGTGCTCTAGCCAAAAGAGAGTCTTCTGTAACTTCCTTACGTACCATAAACATTTTCACATAAGCATTGTTCTTTCAGCACTCATTACAGTGGCATCGCTTTCTAAAATATTTGCCCATATTACTACTATATGGGGCAACTCAGGGTATCTCTGAGCGTGTACTCAATATTCATTACTTCCTAAGTAATGATGTAAGGGAAAAATACCGTCTCCATGAATAGCATTTTATGTGACAATCTACTTAGCCCAGGCCTTTCTATTTATTTGATTGTACTTAAATTTTCTGCCAAGTTATAACACAAAGTATTGTGGTTTGTTTTCTTTCTTTCTTTCTTTCTTTCTTTCTTTTTTTTTTTTTTTTTTTTTTTTGAGACAGAGTCTTGCTCTGTCACCCAGACTGGAGTGCAGTGGTACAATCTCAGCTCACTGCATGCTCTGCTTCCCGGGGTCACGCCATTCTCCTGCCTCAGTCTCCTGAGTAGTTTTCTTAAATAACTATTTAAAATTGTCTTCTCTATGCTTATTGAATATGTGACATTTTGCTTATCAGATGTTTTTGTGATCCTATATACTAATTCCAAGTTTTAATTTTCTTTTTTCTAGTATTCTGTTGGGTTCAATATAAACATGCCCAGGCATTTCTCTGAAGAGTCAAGAGTAATCTATACCTTAAGCATTGTCCTTCTGTCTGTCACAGGGCTTTTTGTTATATTACATTGTCTCACAAATCATTTTCTTGTATCATTTCTAGAAAAAAAAATCATAACTGGAAACTGAAAAGAATGTGACAGCCAGGTTGGATTCTCTGTGAAATTCGATACGATGAAATTTTCTGGGTAACATTCAAGTAAAGGATTAACAGATTAAAACAAAAGCAATAAAAGTGCCTCTGGCTAATATAATAACTATTTAATGAGAGAAAAATATCTCTTAATTTCCCAGTACTATCAATCATTTCATTTGCTGAATATAAGCTCACGTTTTTCCAAACAATAACCATAAAGTTAAAGGGTTTTTCTCTATTTTACACACATTGTCACAGTTTTATCTATCTTGATAACATCACTGGGATAGAGCCACATATAGGTTCCAGTTTTATTTTATCATCACTCATTCCTTGAGCTAGTTTAGTAATTTTCAGCTGTTTCATTACCTTAATCTGGGATGTCTCTGAGTAGGTTGATTTGGAAATGTATGTTCTATATTCATTTTGCTGACAATTCACTGAAGTAACTGAGGATCATGTTTTCTACTATCTTGTCCAACATAGTAATTTAGGAAAAGAGAATTAATTGGAAAAAACAACTTATCTTTTTGTATTTACTCCCTGGGACTGTATTCATTGGTAGAGAAAAAGAGCTAAGATGTACACAATGTGAAACTGCCTTTTGAGTCAGAAATTATGACCTCAGATTCTGCTGTGTTCTTCCTTTCCAGCCGCCTTCCTTCAGATACACTTCCCTAGTCCCTTCCTGAGTGCTACTGTGTAGCTAGGAGCTCACTGTTTTACAATCACTCCTCAGCGGCAGGCTTCAGGCAAGGTGCTGCCAGTTTGTTTCTTTTAACTGCGGTGGAAATGGTACTGCTGCTTACCTTAATATTAATTATACACACACAGCTTTACAAGTGACAGATATGTAAAAGGCTCAGATACTTTATGAACATCCTTCCGGTTTTTTTTCTGGTAAAGTAAGAGAAAATAAGCCAGACTGGAGATTAAAAGGTGTAGGAAACTTCATTTGGATGCCATTTCTTTGTTAATTGTTAGCATGCAGACAAAAAGAGGAATATATATCTATATATTTATATATAAAATATATAAAATTTTGTGTGTGTGTGTGTGTGTGTGTATATATATATATATATTTTTTTTTTTTTTTTTTTTTTTGAGACAGAGTCTCCCTGTCACCCAGGCTGGAGTGCAGTGGCATGATCTTGGCTCACTGCAAGCTCCACCTCCCAGGTTCATGCCATTCTCCTGCCTCAGCCTCCTGAGTAGCTGGGACTACACGCACCCACCACCACACCTGGCTAATTTTTTGTATTTTTAGTAGAGACGGGGTTTCACCATGTTAGCCAGGATGGTCTCGATCTCCTGACCTCGTGATCCACCTCCTAGGCCTCCCAAAGTGCTGGGACTACAGGCGTGAGCCACTGTGCCCGGCCAATAAAAGGAATATTTTAATATTAATTGGCCAAGCAGAAATTTTCCTGAGAAGAATAGAATGTTTTCAATAATATGTTTTTTTTTTTAGTTTAGCACCATTTATTAAGTGATCTCAGCTGTTGTTGTAGCTGCTGTGTGTCAGCCTGTTCTTAAAACATAAAATGCTCTTCCAATTCCTCTTGTCCAGGACAGAAGGATCTTCCAGGTAGCACGCCAACAGAACAAGAGACTCTGATGACGCCAGCTTCAATGATGGTGCCATCCAGAGAGGGAGAGGGTCATGGCACATTCAACCGCGGCTTCCAGAGGTTTTGAAAAAGGAGGCTTTGGGGGCCCAGCCTGCCTGGCATTTTGATGCTGTTGGTGTGAGTTTTGTATTCCATAATGGTGTTGGGAGGTAGGTTAAGCACTCGCCGAAGTGTGGCCCGGATTCGGGCTGTGGTTGCTTGGTCACTGGCAGTCTTATTCCATATTGAAATAATGTCCTCCTGAAAGCGGACAGACACCACAGCCCCACAGATCTCGTCCCCAACCATGAACTGTTCCCCCAGCATGGCCAAAATGAGATTCTCCCAGCAAGGGGAGGCCAAGCCCTTCCGCAGCCAAATAATCCACTAGCCACCATTTTTATTTGCATCATCCTCCCACATGGGTTTAATTCCTTTTTTTTTTTTATTTTTTTTTATTTTTATTATACTTTAAGTTCTAGGGTACATGTGCATAAGTTTATATCATGTATAACTCCCCATGCAATCCTCCCTCCTCCCCCCTCCCCATGATAGGCCCCAGTGTGTGATGTCCCCTTCCGAGTCCAAGTGATCTCATTGTTCAGTCCCACCTATGAGTGAGAACATGCGGTGTTTGGGTTCTCTTTTGTGATAGTTTGCTAAGAATGATGTTTCCAGCTGCATCCATGTCCCTACAAGGACGCAAACTCATCCTTTGATGGCTGCATAGTATTCCATGGGTATATGTGCCACATTTTCTAATCCAGTCTGTCACAGATGGACATTTGGGTGATTCCAAGTCTTGCTATTGTGAATAGTGCCGCAATAAACATACGTGTGCATGTGTCTTTGTAGTAGAGTAATTTATATCCTTTGGGATATACCCAGTAGTGGGATAGCTGGGTCATATGGTACATCTAGTTCTAGATCCTTGAGGAATCGCCATACTGTTTTCCATAATGGTTGAACTAGTTACAATCCCACCAACAGTGTAAAGTGTTCCTATTTCTCCACATCCTCTCCAACATCTATTGTTTCCTGACTTCTTAATGATTGCCATTCTAACTGGTGTGAGATGGTATTCATTGTGGTTTTGATTTGCATTTCTCTGATGGCGAGTGATGACGAGCATTTTTCATGTGTCTGTTGGCTGTATGGATGTCTCTTTTGAGAAATGTCTGTTCATATCCTTCCCCACTTTTTGATGGGGTTGTTTGTTTTTCTTGTATATTTGTTTGAGTTCTTTGTAGATTCTGGAATTAGCCCTTTGTCAGATGAGTAGGTTGCAAAAATTTTCTCCCATTCTGTAGGTTGCCTGTCACTCTGATGGTAGTTCTTTTGCTGTGCAAAAGCTCTTTAGTTTAATGAGATCCCATTTGTCAATTTTTGCTTTTGCTGCCGTTGCTTTTGGTGTTTTAGACATGAAGTCCTTGCCCATGCCTATGTCCTGAATGGTACTACCTAATTCCTTCTTTGAAGAGATGGAAGTCACTGTGGCCTGTCAGGTCCCCGGGACGTACCATGTGGCTATAAAACCTCCAGAACTGCTCCACAGAGGCAAAGGTGCCAATCTGTTTGATATTCTGTTCATAGCTCTGTGAGCTGGTGGGACTGCCGGGGGTTCTCCTGGAGTACCAAAAAGTGTAGTTGTACTGCTGGGGATGCTCTGCTGGTCCAGGAACAGCAGCCTTTCTCTTGCTACTGCTCTGATTCTTGTCTCGTTCCGTTTTTTCCTTCTCACCATCTTTCTGTGTGCTGTTTGCTTCATTCTGATGATGGTCCCCACTGTCATCATCTTTCAAAGCGTCTAACTTGTTGTTCATCCTCTCGCCGCGGCTGTTGCCACTGCCTCAGGGAGTGACTTCCGCTCCGCCCAATGATATGTTATTTATGGAGTGTAACTGTTCCACAGGAGCAGTCTACAGTAGAATTAAATGATACTGTATCATAGAACTGGAATCTGAAATCAAATAGAAGTGGTAAGTTTACAGGCACACTTTGTTTCATTGCACTTGGCTTTATTGTGCTTCACAGATGCTGCATTTTTACAAATTGAAGGCTTGTGACAAAGGTGCCTCAAGCAAATATATTGGCACCATTTTTCCAACAGCATGTGCTTATTTCACGTCTCTGAGGCACATTTGGGAATTCTCAGAATATTAAAAACTTCTAAATTACTACTGGATCTGTTATGGTGATCTATGGTCAGTGATCTTTGAAGTTACTATTGTAATTGTGTTGGGGTGCCACAGAACACATCATATGAGGGTGAATTTAATTAATAAAGGTTCTATGTATGTATTTTTTTGACACATGGTCCAAGATGAGATGGTATACATCTTCTGATTTCTCCACCCACTGACCATTCCCCCATCTTTCTCACTTTCCTTGAGCCTTCCTATTCTCTGAGACACAGTGAAATTAAAATTAGGTCAATTAATAACCCTACTACGTATGGGCTCTAAGTGTTAAAGTGAAAGGAAGAGTTGTGCATCTCTCATTTGAAATTAAAAGCTATAAATGATTAAGTAGTGAGGAAGGTAGGTCAAAAGCTGAGAAAGCTTGAAAATTTGGCCTCTTGTGCCAGTTAGCCTTAAGGTTTGTTATTCTACTTTATGAATAGTGTAAACAATCTTGCATTTTTCCTAAGTTACATCCTTTACAATATTGTAAATATTTTTATTGAATCCTTTCACTTGGCTAAATTTCTACAAAGGCACGATACTCCTTCACCCCTCCCCAGCATGGGTACATTGGTGTTAGAATTTGAACATGTTGGATCATAATCTTTAGGGTAGGATACAAGAATCTACAATTTTCACAAATTTCCAAGGTTCTACTTACAGAAACTAGACTTTGAAGACCACTGCTTCAGAAACTCATAAAAAGTACAATATGTAGACTCACCTGTTTTTTTAATTACCTCAGGAGAAAAATCTACAAACTCACTTAACGTCTTCAATGACCCTGGATCTAAGAGACTTCCTCACTGTTTAACATTTTTTGTTGTTGTTGCTGTTGTTGTTGTTTTTGACCTGGAACATATCTGTACTGCAGATTCGAAGCTTTCTTTCAAAAGCTAGGCCCTTTCTGCTTCTGATATTCTTTAGATCTTCAGTTTACTGGTCAAGAATACTTTATAAAGGTTTTACAAGAATATCAGTGTCTCAAGGCTTGTGAAAGTATAGTTAAACTACACTTATTATACTTCTTATATTTCTTCATTCCTTTCCCTTTCATTATCTTCCCATTTTAGAGGGTTAAAGTGTGATGATGCTACAATAAGGACCTTAAACTCATATGAGGCACTTGGATATTTGTCACAGAGAAGAAAACTTTAAAACGCTGAAACAAAGAGGACTCTAGACTCAGAACACAGAGACAAATTTTAGCCCAACATCACCATCTCCTTGATCTATCCTTACTCCTTTGCTTCCTCTGTTCCTTTCCACAGTAATGCAAAAGCTAGAATTGCTAATTATGTTTTTCCCCCCTCTTGGACTTAAATCTTAGTTATTTGGAGGAGATCATATTTCAAGGTCTTGCATTTTTCATCTTCAGCATCCTGGCATGTCCCTACAATGTGTTTAAATAAGCACCAGGCTTCTTGAGCGTTATTGCCTTTTAAAATGCTATCTCCTTTTTATCCCTGATGTCATCACAGTGTCAGAGTTAGCTTTCCTAAAATGAAATACCTACAGTATTAACAATAAGATATCATTTATGCTGTAATAAGTAGTAGTAATTCAACAGCATCATTTAAGCACTTAATAAGGCAGTCACTATATAAATAACAACACTTTATGTGAGCATTTTGTGTTCACATTTTATAGCTAGTACTAAATGCATAAAACTGAGCATCTATATAAGACAAATTTTATTTTTCTAATATAACCAGTAGGATGTAAATAAATCTCCATTTCTAAAAATGAACATCATAAAGCTTTATTGTATTTCATCTGGTAATAAAGGTCAAAGTAGAACAAAAGAGGTAATATATTTCTTATATACTCTTGAAACCTACCCAATAGTTCTATAAATAGTTTTTTTTTTTTTTTTTTTTAATATATAAACATAGAAATTGACCCTTCTGGTCTTAAAGCTTGAAACTTACATTTGTTTTATCTGAGCTCCTTGCTCAGGAAACAACCTTCAGGCCTCCCCAAAAATGTATCAACAAACTGAAACTCACCAGATCACCACATCCAGTGAGATGCCAGACCCCTCATTCATTATGATTGCTTCCTTGCCCCTCCCTAGTTCCTGTTTTCTTACATATTGTTACATTTCTTCCCTGCTACGTAAACACTAATTTTAGTCAGTGAGTTGGATTTGAGATTGTCACCCCTTTCCTCAGTTGCAGCACCAGATTAATATCTTCCTCTTTGACAACAGCTGTTTCAGTGATTGGCTTTTTGTATGACCAGCAGCAGAATCTGAACTGAACCCCTGATGTTCCTGTGACAGATTTTGGTTACCTGATCAGGAACACATTGCTTGTGTCTTGGCTGCCTTGAGCCTAGAGTCTCAGAAGGCCTCCTAAGCAGTTGCCCACCCAATTTTCAGTGGAGGTGTTTTGGTTTCTTTCTGGCCCCACAGCAGCTACCCCCAACTACATTCCTGATTGTCTAGTCAGAACAGCATTTGAAATTTGACATCTGGGCCGGGCGCGGTGGCTCACGCCTGTAATCCCAGCACTTTGGGAGGCCGAGGCGGGAGAATGACGGGAACCCGGGAGGCGGAGCTTGCAGTGAGCCGATCGAGACCACGGTGAAACCCCGTCTCTACTAAAAATACAAAAAATTAGCCGGGCGCGGTTGCCGGCGCCTGTAGTCCCAGCTACTCCGGAGGCTGAGGCAGGAGAATGACGGGAACCCGGGAGGCGGAGCTTGCAGTGAGCCGAGATCGCGCCACTGCCTTCCAGCCAAGGGGACAGAGCAAGACTCCGTCTCAAAAAAAAAAGAAATTTGACATCTGCATCCGGATAGGTGAGAGTTAGGTCCTTTGTGGGCCTGGACAGCAGAATCCCCTCCTCTCAGTTTCAGAATTTTGACAGTGTATTTCTCTGCCTTGAGCCACAGTGCCCGGCCAATGTTCTTGGATTTAAATATCAGACATCTATCAGATTCCCTCCTCCCTACTACAAACATTGTATGCTTTTCAATAGACGCAAGATTTTGTTTTCATTTAGGTTGGACTCAGCAAGTATTATTTATCAGTTCACTGCATTTATCCATTTACCCAACAGAGGAAGTATATAAGATATAAATGTATAGAGTGTAATAATTCTTATACTCACTGTTTGCCCTTATCTCATGTATGTGCTCCGCTGTACACCATGTTTGTATTCCCAAAACCTAACTGGAAGGGAAAACTCAGAAAAATAGAATAAAAAGTATTATATATCTCCTACATCTTCATTTTAGTATATTCTAGGGGTAAAGATCAGTATAAATAAGATACTTTGGTAAGTACCCACCGCATCACCTGTTTGTCATCCTTAGACCCAGATGATACCACTCTTTTAAGAAAGAAAACTTGCTACTGTACCTCCTACCCAGTAACATATATATCATATATCATATATATATATAAAAAACATATTTGCTACTGGTTAGGAGTGACACTCAGAAAATCATACTTAATAATGTAGTACAATTTAGGTATAATTCACTTAGTATTTTTAAATTTTATGTATATTCATATTTATATGAATCATCATTTAAAATCACGTCTATTGATCCTGATGGCATTAAAGGCATAAGAGGTACTGACGATATTAATTTAATTTTGTTTACAGCTATGAACAGATATTTTTAGTTCACTCAGATTTAATCCAGTACTCTATTATTTGATTAACTGTACAGCTAACAAATCATTCAGGACTCCTACTGTTTCAACGAGAGTGGAAAAATATTTTTTCATTTATGTTGATATGCAACTATTTGTAGTCTAAATTAATATCCTAGCAATTGAAGGTGAAATTAAATTTATTTCTGTCAGATATGGTAATTTGATGACAGTGGATAAGCATGCGAGTAAGAGAAAGTTTTGAGGAAGAGAGGACAGTTTTTGTTTACTTAATGATTATTCAAAAGATGTTAAGTAAACATTCTATAGAATGCTACAGATAGTGGAATACAACATTGAAACAATTTAACAATGCAGTCAATGAATCCAGTTTTTAAAAATGGAATCCGTTTTCTAAAACTGAGCATACTGACACTTCATGAGATGTTTTATCATGCATCCTAAACTAAACCAACTCTTTCCCTTGACTATCTTACAGTGCATAGGGTATCTCTACATTCTAGGAAAGGAATTATCAATTTTTTATATGCCACTTACAAAATCATATAGGCATAAATTTACTTGTATTTTTAAATTTTGTAAAATGTTAATGAAAAGTGTTCTTGAAAAATACTTCTGAGAATATTTTCCAAAAAATGAACAAATTGTAATACATAAGGGACAATATCTTTCTAGTGAATTGATTACAATCATCAGAGTGTAATGTGGTATGTTCTGATTATGCTACATAATATTCTGATTAGCAGAAAATTTTTAAGTAAGTGAATTTAGCAAAATGTTTCGAGATCAAGAAAACTGTTTTAGACTGTGTTTTCTGACCCAAATGTAAGAAAGAACCCAATAAAGAGGCAGCCAGATAATGCTGTTGCTTGTAAACTTAAACAGAAGCTTGCATGTAATTTATGGTTCAAAGACAAAAATAGAAGTTATACTTTATTTAGAACTTAATGACAGTGAAAAATTACCCATAAAAAGGAAGACTGTTGAACACAGCAAAAGCTGGAATTATATAGGAAATATAAATATAAACACACAAAACAAGTGTAAATTATAATGAAGTAAAAATATATGAAAGAGAAAAAAGAAGTAGTACAGTAAAAAATAAAGGTGATTCTTTAAAAACCATAGTTAAATAGACAAATTTCCAGTCAGATTGTTTACCAGTAAAGAGAAAAAGGAGATAGATCAAAAGACACAAGATGATGATGAAAAGAGGGTCAGCACTTATAAACGTAATAGAAATTTAAGCCATAATGAGCACGAGAAAACATTATCAACTTACTTTTGAATATATAAAATAAAGACACTTTAAAAAACTAAACAAAAATGACTTACTAGTTTTAAAATAAAAAAAAAAAATCAAACATCTATCCTTACGAAAGTATAGACTTCAAAAGTATAGTCCCAGATGGGTGAACATAAACCACACTTGAAGCAAAAACTCGCAATTATAACTGCTTGCAATTTTAGAGGATACCAGCCACACTCCTGAACCAGAGCTTGGCACTGGCTATTCCCTCTGGAACACCCTTTTATTTTCTTCTCTAAGCAAAGACATGGAATCAACCTAAATGCCCATCAGTGGTCTGCTGGATAAAGAAAATGTGCTATATAAACACCATGGAATACTATGCAGCCATAAAAAAGAACAAGATCTTATTCTTTGCAGGGATGTGGATGTAGTCAGAGGCCATTATCCTTAGCAAACTAACACAAGAACAGAAGACCAAACACTGCATGTTCTCACTCATAGGTGGGAGCTAAATGACGAGAACATATGGACACATAGAATGGGGGACAACACACACTGGGGCTTTTTGGAGGGTGGAGAGTTGGAGGAGGGAGAAGATAAAAACAAATAACTAGTGGTTACTAGGCTTAATACCAGGGTGATGAAATAATCTGTACAACAAACCACCATGATATAAGTTTACCTATGTAACGAACCTGCACTTGTACCCCTGAACTTGAAAGTTAAAAATGAATGAAGCCTGTCAGAACCACTCATGTAGTAGTCTAACATTTTCCCTAGTATTCCCAAACCCCTTTGTCTAGCCAACATTTTCCACAGCACTTTTCGTCTTCAAACTACTGGCCTGAAGCAATCTGGCTTAGCTTTCTCAGTATCTGGAATTGCAGGTGTACCACTGTTTTCCAGTCACAATCAGTTTTTTCAAGAACTGTTTAAGATAACAGGTTAGAGGAAATCAAGATAATATTTTGAGGGAGAAGAAGGTAAAATCAATTAAGACAGGGTGCACAGAGTATTTGAATGGTACAGATAATGTTTTATCCTTTGTACTAAACTGTGTGTATGTGCAAATTCATTATATTAGTTTGACTGTTTGTAGTCATATACATATGTGTATAAATAATTAAAAATAAAAGACAAAAGTAATATAAGCTAAAATTATAGTCATATTAATTTTATTTAAATATAACAAAGATTTGCCAGCATTCGAATGTCTGCAATTATTCTTAAAATGCACAGAACCTATGTTTAGGTACAGTATCACTGTTCATCCAGCCTTCATTCACTTAAATCTACTCTTATCTAAAATTTGTAGTGCAAGTAAAATTACATTCTGAATGACAGAAAGCAAATTACAGTATTAGAACAACATTATGGAAAATTGGCATAACATTATACAATCATCCATTACTTTATTATTTATCATTTTGCAACTTTTTAATTATATTAGTCAAAAAAGTCTAACTGCCGGCGCGGTGGCTCAAGCCTGTAATCCCAGCACTTTGGGAGGCCGAGACGGGTGGATCACGAGGTCAGGAAATCGAGACCATCCTGGCTAACACGGTGAAACCCCGTCTCTACTAAAAAATACCAAAAACTAGCCGGGCGAGGTGGCGGGCGCCTGTAGTCCCAGCTACTCGGGAGGCTGAGGCGGGAGAATGGCGTAAACCCGGGAGGCGGAGCTTGCAGTGAGCTGAGATCCGGTCACTGCACTCCAGCCTGGGCGACAGAGCGACCCTCCGTCTCAAAAAAAAAAAAAAAAAAGTCTAACTGTACTTAATAGCTAATACATATATTTTTTGATATTTTTAAAGGCCATTATTAAAATAATAATAATTTGGGGATGAGAAGGCCTATTGAAAAATGACCAACATAGAAATCATAAATAAGTCTGATGCAACAAATATTTGTAAGTCTTATAGTTAAAAATGTAAAAATTCATTATAAACAAAGCTAAAAGACAATAATATTCATTGGGAAATCTTTGCAACATTTATTTCAAGGGTTGATGTCCTTAAACATTTTTACAAATTAATACACATTTAAAAAGGTGAGGAGTGGCAATAGCGATGAGGGACAATTCACAAACACGTAAACTTTAAAACGGTTTAATCTGTAAGTACATCAATAACAATTTGATCAGAGTAGTTATTTTATCTATTAAATTAGAAAAGGTCAATACAATTGGTAATCTTCCAAGCAAATATATGGGAGAAGAGCTTTCTCATACACTTACAAGAATATTATTTTGTTAGAATGCAATTAAATAAACGGTAAAAATCTATATCCTTTGTCAAAACAATTTAAGTTCTAGACCTCCAGAATCCACATATACATAGACATATATACATACATATATACACACACATTCACACCTATTTATTAACTCAAATCCAACTCCAATTCTTTCATAAGTAGTATTTTGTCCAACAAATAAATTTATCTCAAATTCTTCTTAACTTTTCCCCATTATAGAGCCAGTAATTGTATGTGTAGCTCTAATTCCTTTATTTGCATTTACTTCTGCTTTCAAACCCTTATATGAGGCAAGTGGGATTAATTTATTTCATTATCTTAACTAGATTCATTGCTTTACTTTGTCAAACTCGGATTGATTTGCTCCACTCAATCTTATGTGTCCAAGAACTTAATGTGGATTCCTGTTCCACCCCATGAAAATCTGTTCCAAAAACTTGCTAAATTCTTGACTCAAGACATTCCAGTTAGTAATGCATTTCTCTCCTCAAATACAATGGAGTTGTGTTCTAATATATACTCTTCAACAATGTGCAGTTATTTCTCCCCAACTATCAATTCCCCTTAAAGCAGCATTTTATTAAAATGGCTTTATCTTTCTGGGGATAATCAGTAAAATGGCAATTGGTGGGTGAATTAAAAATATACTAAAAGCGGATGGCAGAACATGAGTGCAGATTTTTACTGCGAAGCTTAGGAAAAGCAAAAGGAACTTGAATAGAGAAAAGGCAGAAAAGCCCTCCTTGGGCTATTAGGACAGAGAGAGCAGAAGTATGTTTAGGAGCTTCAAAGAGTCTGACTCTTTGCAACTGTTCATCTTGGGACTTTAAGGAAGTAAAAGGTGCAAGTGAAACACTCTGGATTATAAAATAGAATCTGACACAGAGAATTCAACCCCGTTAATATGCATGTTGCTTACGTGGAAATGTTGAGAAATTTTTAGCAAATAGATAGAAAATGATAGATGGTAGATATATAGAAAATAATTGTAGGAAAAAAATGTGAAATGAAGATGTATGGTATTCCTTTTATGTTTTATTTTGTTAATATGTTGCCCATAATGCTTTATTTCAAAGAATGCAAAACCAAAAAAGTAGTTCCTTCCTAACTTCCCCTGCAGCCTTGTCTTGTGGAGCTTGTATTTTACTTCATGAGAAATGCCAAGGAGATGTGGTTTAAGCTGAAACCTCCAGCAGAATTAGCCAGAATATTTGGGAAAAAGATGTTTCCAGAAAAAGAAAGAGCTGGTATAAATGTCCTTAGGCAAGAAGGAGCTCACAATGATCGAGGAACAACAACAAAAAAGATTATTTCACTCAAGAAAAGTGAATTGGGAGTACTATATAAATGATGAGATCTGAATACGATTCATGAGGCAGGTCACACTAGGGTGTTTGGGTATGGTCTAAATGGGTGGCATGAGTTGTTTTAAGGAAAGGAGTCACATGATTTGACAAGTTCTTAAGAGATCCCTGTGATTACTCTGGGGAGAATAGAACATAAAGTAGCAGAAATGAAAGCAAAGGGAGATAGTAGGAAATAATTGCACATTTATAAGCAAGAAATGATGTTGGCTTGGACTCTGGTTATAGCAACAAATTTAAAAAAGGAAATACTGAGAAGAGTTGATTGGATTCGCTGACATTCTCAACATAAATGGAAATCAGTATTTTTTTCTAATAAATATAATATGCATAAATATTTTTAAATATTTAATTATTTTACCATTCTGTGGGGCACAAGTAGGTTTCAGGAAACATGCCAGTACAGAACTATATAAATGTGATCACTGGTAGAGACAGGAATTAATAGGCATTTGAATGTCTCCCTCAACCTGGAATACCCCAAAAAAAGCTCCTTGCATTGTTATCATACCCTATAGTTTTCTGCCATTTTCAGTTACTTAATATTATGTTTTGCCTCAATAAGTTATAGTGCTTTCTCTTGTTGTATTATATTTGCAGCAATTGTTAGTGAAGTTTTAAACTTCAATATCACATCTAAAACAAAATTGTTGCATACTATTTTCCATTAAAACATGAGATCACTATGACAAAAAAAGCTAAATGTGTCATGAAATGACTTAAATTAGATGAAAGTATATGCAATATATTAAGAAATAATCTCTGATTTTATAGTTTTTTATTTGTAGTTTTTACTAGAACATGAAATCAATATGTGAACCCTGGCTGGAGTTTGCATCTAAACATAATAAAATAAAAGAAAATTTAATATTATCATTGAAGCATTAGTGTATATTAGCGAACTGGACTATATAAAATAAACTTTATAATATTTAGCATTTGATTTTTATTTATGTATATTATAAAGTGAATATAGTTTACATTATAATAAAAATAAAAGAAGTAGTATGTTAACTAATTAGTTTAAGATGCCTACAAACTACATACCTGCCTAATTTTTGAGCCATGAAACTTCAATGATTTGTGTTAATGTTAAGACCTCCATTTATATATATACACACATATATATATATAATTAGGGGAGGAATTATTGATCGTTTCATTTTAAAAATTTTAACTTTGCAGACAAAGTTGATTATACATGTGGCAGAACACTGTAACAGCAATAAATAAATAAATAAATAAATAAATAACTTTTATTTTCTGTGGAGCTCCCAGAATTATGAATTATTCTGTAGAGTGAGATGTGCTAAGGTCCTTTTCTTAGAGTTGCAAGTGCATAGGAGAAGGTCAAGGGAAATAATAAGCAGCACTTGATTTCCTTGACCACAGTGGATGGGCTTCTAAAACCAAATTACCTGACTATAAATCCAGATCTATCTTTTACAGGCTATGTGATTGTGGATGTTACCTCTTCTATGCTTCAATTTCCTCATCTGTAAAATGGAATTATAGCCTACTCTATTTTGTTAGTATAGTGAGGATAAATTGAGTGAATGTATGTAGTTCTTAGAATAGAGCATGACACATGGTAAGTGGTCAATAAAATACTGTTTACTACTAGTTATGTGACAGTCACTTCACATATAATAATGATTTAATAAAGGAGTAAGAAGAATGTAGAGCATAGCTCCTCAACATTGGCACTATGACATTTGGGGTCAGACAATTATTTAATGCAGAGGAGCTACAAGATGTTTAGCAGTGTCTCTGGCCAGTAGTGTACCTCCTCCTCTCCAAGTTTTGACAACCACAAAGGCTTCTAGACATCAACAACTATCCCCTGAAAAGTAAAATTGTCCCTGCTTGAGAACCACAAATATAAAGTAACCACTCAAAGATTACATTACTAATTCTGATTGAATTTGACCCCATTATGAAATAAGCATAAGCTTAAGTTTCTATACTTGATTTTGTCATTGTCAGTTAGGGCAGCAGGGAACTCCAATTCTGAAAATTCTGAACATGTGCTAATAGCCTATAATGTAATCAAAACTCTCATTCTTGAATTGTGTTTCTTAAAAATTAGAAAATTTATTAAGCAGCAACATAGAATAATTAACCACAAAAATGTTGAACATAAATCTCATTTGCCTAATTTCTCTTTTGAAGTCCTGTTTCACTATATAAGTATTATGTGTTTTGTTTCACAGCTAGATTGTAGCAGGACGAGCCGCAGACAGAACCTCTCAGACACCGAGTTGTAGAAGGAAGGGCTTTATTCACCTGGGAGCATCGGCAAGCTACTGCCTTAAAATCCGAGCTTCCCGAGTGCACAATTTCTGTCCCTTTTAAGGGCTCACAACACTAAAGATTTCACATGAAAGTGTCGTGATTGATTTGAGCAAGCAGGGGGTACGTGACAGGGGCTGCATGCACCGGTGGTCAGAGAGAAACAGAACAGGCCAGGGAGTTTCACAGTGTTCTCTTCTATACAATGTCTGGAATCTATGAATAACATTGGTTCCTAAGTTACGAATTGATTTTTAACTACTGGGTTTAGGCCAGGCAGGCCCAGGCCTGGTTTTGGGCCTGGCGCCGCTGCCTGTCTTTGGTTTTACTTCCTTGTTTTTTCCTTAAAACAGGTACTGAGTATAAAACAATATAAAACAGTATGAGAGGGTCTCCCTCTTTCCTCAAGATAATAGCCAGTTTTTTCTCTAAGCCTAAGGTTGGTTCTCAAATTTATAGCGGCTTATAGCTCTTCTAAGTTTCTATAAAACTTCAGCAACCTGCAGCAGGTTGAAATTTATTGATATTCACTTATTCAGCAGATCATATTACAAAGTCAGGGATTGACTCACCCAAACCAGATGCTCCCCCTGCCACCAGATCACTAGGAGATACTGCAATCATTTCCCCTGGTTACTAAATTAGCAAAAATTCTCAGGGAGAGAGAAGGGCAAGATGGCACAGTTTAATATTTGCTATTATTCTTTTATTCTTTACCATCATTCCCTTTGAATGGATCAAAAATCTGACATAGACAGGCGGCCGGGAGGGATGTAACAGCCGCTGAGCTGGCCCGTCTGTGTCCGGAGGCTTCGGCCTGGCAGCCGCAGCCCGTGAGCTGCAGGAGGAGCTTTACAACCTCAGGGCGGGTGCAGCAAGGGCCAGACTCGGCCTGAGCAGGCGCTGGGGGCCAACCGGCCGGCCTCTGGCGGGCAGGATGGCACTCTATCGCGCAGAAACTCCTCAATGGCCCGCTCCAGCTGCAGCCCCGGCCACGCACTCGCCTCACCTGAGCCTGGGTGGAACAATCCAAAGTTTTAATCAAAGAAGGTGGTGTTCAAGTTGCTGCTCACAATAGTTGATACTCCAGGATTTGGAGATGCAGTGGATAATAGTAATTGCTGGCAGCCTGTTATCGATTACATTGATAGTAAATTTGAGGACTACCTAAATGCAGAATCGCGAGTGAACAGACGTCGGATGCCTGATAACAGGATGCAGTGTTGTTTATACTTAATTGCTCCTTCAGGACATGGACCATTAGATAACTGAAGGCTCCCACCTTCAGGCAGGATTGGGTAGTACATGTTTGTTAACTACTTGGCATTGCCTTTTGTGGAGACTTAAACCATTGGATATTGAGTTTATGAAGCATTTGCATGAAAAAGTGAGTATCATCCCACTTACTGCCAAAGCAGGCAGACTCACACCAGAGGAATGCCAACGAAAACAGATAATGAAAGAAATCCAACAACATGAAATTAAAATATATGAATTTCCAGAAACAGATGATGACAAAGAAAATAAAGTTGTTAAAAAGATAAAGGACTATTTACCTCTTGCTGTGGTAGGTAGTAATATTATCATTGAAGTTAATGGCAAAAGGGTCAGAGGAAGGCAGTATCCTTACGGTATTTTTGTGCTGTGATTTAGCTTCAGCCGCGCCATGAGCAAATGAAAAAGAATTTGGAAGCACAGCACAAAGAATTAGAGGAAAAACATCGTCAGTGTGAGGATGAGAAAGCAAACTGGGAAGCTCAACAGCGTATTTTAGAACAACAGAACTCTTCGAGAACCTTGGAAAAGAACAAGAAGAAAGGGAAGATCTTTTAAACTCTCCATTGACCACCAGTTACATATTAGTTGCTAATATGCCAGCTTGGACGTCAGTGTTTGTTGAATCCGTTTGACCAGTTTGCACCACTTTTATCCATAATGATGGATTTAACAGCATGACAAACATTATTTTTGTTGTTGTTGTTCTTGATGGAGATTAAGATGCTTTGAATTGTCTAGGGTGTTGTGTACTCAGAAACTAACAGCTCTAAGTACCTTTCCTGCATTTTCTTTTTCTTTCTTTGTTAAACAGGTATCCTCAGTTTAATGCAAGAGAACATTTTACTGTTGTACAATCATGTTCTGGTGGTTTGACAGCTTACAGGAGATTCCAAAATAAAAGGACTCTGGAAGGTTTTCATTGAGGATACATTGCCATAATATGATGCAAACGGCACTTCTCTACGATGATTATAATACCCGGTTTCCCTTCAGTGCAGCATATACAATATGTAATTTAGTCTAACACAGTTCACCCTATTTTTTGACACTTCCATTGTTTAAAAACACACGTGGGAAAAAACCTATATGCTTACAGTGCACCTAGAGCTTTTTTATAACAACTTCTTTTGTTTGCTTGTTTTGGATTCTTTAAATATATATTATTCTCATTTAGTGCCGTCTTTGGCCAGAATCTCATTACTGCTTCATTTTTGTAACAACATTTAATTTAGATATTTTCCATATATTGACCCTGCTAAAATAGAATATAGCATCTTTCATATGGTAGGAACCAACAAGGAAACTTTGCTTTAACTCCCTTTTTACACTTTATGGTAAGTAGCGGGGGAAAATGCATTTATAGATCATTTCTAGGCAAAATTGTGACGCTAATAACCAACCTGTTCTACCTATATGCGGTCTCTTTATTTTACTAGAAATGGGAATCATGGCCTCTTGAAGAGAAAAAAGTCACCATTCTGCATTTAGCTGTATTCATATATTTCCTTTCTGTGTTTTTTGTTTGTATTGTAAAAAATTCACATAATAAACCATGTTGTGATGTAAAAAAAAAAGAATCTGACATAAATATAACTTGCTAAAGTAAGGGTGTTAGGTGAGAGGGAAGTCATATTGGTCTAAGAAAAGTCTTAGAGAAATATTTTGAAAAGAGATAGAAGGGTTGGATTGGAGTGGGTGGGTAGGGAATCACACTAAGGAGATGGATCATTCACAATTTCTTTAGACATGGTGAGGCAGCCACAGGAGTTTGAACTTGTTGAAACCCTAGTCTGAAGCCAGTAAAAGTGCTCAATAAGGTCATACGTTGATCTTCTCTGCCTAAAGCAGCTATTCACACCCTGCCTTTGGGAGAGGAAACATCTACAAACCTTTGTTCTCTTTGTTAGCAGATGGATGACATGAATTATGGAAAAATATTTGAGAGACAGAATGAGATTTAGCTCAAGCAAGTGATCGACTTGTGCTAGGTTGAAAATGCACTTTTTCAACAGGCAGGTTGAAAATGTGCTTCAGCGTTTAGGATACCAGATGTAAACATCCATGCACAGAATTAGAAAGGTTCAACTTTCATGGCTGCCATGGTTTGAATGTTCCCTCCAAAACTCATGTTGAAACTTAATCCAAAATATGACAATATTGAGAACGAGCTTTTTAAGGAGGGGATTGGATCATGAAAGTTCTTCCCTCATGAGTGGATTAATCCATTCGTAAGTGAGTGTATTAATGGGTTATCTTGGGAGGGGAACTGTTGGATTTATAAGAAGGGGAAGATAGACCTGAACTAGCATGTTAGCATACTCAGCCATCTTGCCATATGATACCCTGTGCTACCTTGGGACTCTTCTGAGAATCCCCACAAGCAAGAAGGCTCTCAAAAGATATGCCCATCGACCTTGGATTTCCAAGCCTCCTTAGCCCTAGAAAATAAATTCAGTTCTTTGTAAATTACTCAGTTTTAGGTATATTGCTATAAGCAACAGAAAATAGACTAAGACAATGGTCTTATCCGGAACTTCGTAAACTAGAATTGGCTGTTTAGCTTCAGTATGTATTTTTCATAGATTCAAAATAATTTTGTTTTGAATTGCACAATGAAGGAGCGTCCTAAGCTTTTCAGCATGTAGAGGCTCTAAATACCAGTCTGGCATTGTGATAAGGCAGAGAATTTAAATCAAGTCCAGTTTGTGCCCCATGACTATTCTTTCTGGTTACATTTCAGAAAAATAGGAATGGATGCGTAGCTCAAGGAGAAGCATGAGGCTTTTCCTCAAAATTTTGGTTTAGAAAATGAGTATTCTAGTATGTTAATTATAGGCATTTCAACTGAGAAGTCTAATAGCATTGGACCAGAATAGTCACAACAGTCCAAAGTCATGGATAAACTTAAGTTAAAGGAAACAAATAGTAAGAGCCTTCCAAATGAATCTGTATCAGAGAAGATGAAAACAGATGAATGGGAACTAGAAACCACGCCGACTTAACTAGATATAAACAACAGCTCTCTAATGATTTTCTGTTTACTCTGAGCCCAAGATATTCTTGTATCTTTTCAGCTAAACCGCTGTTTGATGAAGGAAATTTAAATAAGATTCTGTCTCTGGCAAGAAAATAACATCTAAGACATCGTCATATTTAATACTGCTTTAATTTTGTTTACAATAGTGGTCCCCGCCTCTTTGGAACCAGGGATTCATTTTGTGGAAGACAATATCTCCATGGACAGGGTCGTGGGGAAGGTTTTGGGCTGAAACTGTTCCACTACTCAGATCATCAACATTAGATTCTCATAAGGAGCATGCAACCTAGATCACTTGCATGTGCAGTTCACAGTAGAGCTGGTGCTTCTATGAGAATCAAATGCTGCCAATGATCTGACAGGAGGCAGAGCTCAGGATTAATGCTCACTCATCCACCTCTGCCATTCTGCTGTGTGGCCCAGTTCCTAACAGGCCCGGTACCAGTTTGTGGCCCGGGGGTTGTGACCCCTGTTTTACACTATAACATTTCCACACGTCTCTCATGGTCTGTCTTTCAGATCCACTGCTTGTCTCAACTCAAGTCTGGCTACCTGAAAATTAGATTTTTTTGTAAATTGAAATTTCAATATCTTTATGTTGACTACACAGTCTCCACTTTTACACAGTCCCTACTGTCTTATATCATACCTCTCTAGCTGGGAAGATATCAACTTTACATTAACTTTTCCTGTTTCAGGGCTATTATTTTATCTTCAATTATCAAAATCTATCTACTTTTTTTAAAACGTAGACACATAAACTAAAATTTTATTAATGTGAGGTGCATACTAAGTATCTTTTTTCAACTTTTTTTCACATAATTTTTTTTCTTATACTTTATGTTCTAGGGTACATGTGCACAACGTGCAGGTTTGTTACATATATACATGTGCCATGTTGGTGTGCTGCACCCATCAACTCGTCATTTACATTAGGTATATCTCCTAACGCTGTCCCTCCCCCTACGCCTCACCCTACAACAGGCCCCGGTGTGTGTGATGCTCCCCTTCCTGTGTCCAAGTGTTCTCATTGTTCAGTTCCCACCTATGAGTGAGAACCATGTGGTGTTTGGTTTTCTGTTCTTGCGATAGTTTGCTGAGAATGATGGTTTCCAGCTTCATCCATGTTCCTACAAAGGACATGAACTCATCCTTTTTTATGACTGCATAGTATTCCATGGTGTATATGTGCCATATTTTCTTAATCCAGTCTGTCACTGATGGACATTTGGGTTGATTCCAAGTCTTTGCTATTGTGAATAGTGCCGCAATAACATACGTGTGCATATGTCTTTATAGCAGCATGATTTGTAATCCTTGGGTATATACCCAGTAATGGGATGGCTGGGTCATATGGTATTTCTAGTTCTAGATCCTCGAGGAATCGCCACACTGTCTTCCACAATGGCTGAACTAGTTTACAGTCCCACCAACAGTGTAAAAGTTTTCCTATTTCTCCACATCCTCTCCAGCACCTGTTGTTTCCTGACTTTTTAATGATCACCATTCTAACTGGTATGAGATGGTATCTCATTGTGGTTTGATTTGCATTTCTCTGATGGCTAGTGATGATGAGCATTTTTTCATGTGTCTGTTGCCTGCATAAATGTCTTCTTTTGAGAAGTGTATTGTTCATATCCTTTGCCCACTTTTTGATGGGGTGTTTTTTTTCTTGTAAATTTGTTTGAGTTCTTTATAGGTTCTGGATATTAGCCCTTTGTCAAATGAGTAGATTGCAGAAATTTTCTCCCATTCTGTAGGTTCCCTGTTCACTCTGATGGTAGTTTCTTTTGCTGTGCAGAAGCTCTTTAGTTTAATTAGATCCCATGTGTCAATTTTGGCTTTTGTTGCCATTGCTTTTGGTGTTTTAGACATGAAGTCCTTGCCCATGCCTATGCCCTGAATGGTATTACTTAGGTTTTCTTCTAGGTTTTTATGGTTTTAGGTCTAACATTAAGTCTCTAATCCATCTTGAATTAATTTTTGTATAAGGTGTAAGGAAGGGATCTAGTTTCAGCTTTCTACTTCTGACTAGCCAGTTTTTCCAGCACCATTTATTAAATAGGGAATCCTTTCCCTATTTCTTGTTTTTGTCAGGTTGTCAAAGATCAGATGGTTGTAGATGCGTGGTATTATTTCTGAGGGCTCTGTTCTGTTGCATTGGTCTATATCTCTGTTTTGGTATCAGTACCATGCTGTTTTGGTTACTGTAGCCTTGTAGTATAGTTTGAAGTCAGGTAGCGTGATACCTCCAGCTTTGTTCTTTTGGCTTAGGATTGTCTTGGCAATGTGGGGTCTTCTTTGGTTCCATATGAACTTTAAAGTAGTTTTTTCCAATTCTGTGAAGAAAGTCATTGTTAGCTTAATGGGGATGGCATTGAATCTATAAATTACTTTGGGCAGTATGGCCATTTTCACGATATTGATGTTTTCTATCTATGAGCTTGGAATGTTCTTCCATTTGTTTGTGTCCTCTTTTATTTCATTGAGCAGTGGTTTATAGTTCTCCTTGAAGAGGTCCTTTGAATCCCTTGTAAGTTGGATTACTAGGTATTTTATTCTCTTTGAAGCAATTGTGAATGGGAGTTCACTCGTGATTTGGCTCTCTGTCTCTTATTGGTATATAAGAATGTTTGTGATTTTTGCATATTGATTTTGTATCCTGAGACTTTGCTGAAGTTGCTTATCAGCTTAAGGAGATTTTGGGTTGAGACAATGGGGTTTTCTAAATATAAATCATGTCATCTGCAAACAGGGACAATTTGGCTTCCTCTTTTCCTAATTGGACACCTTTATTTCTTTCTCCTGCCTGATTGCCCTGGCCAGAACTTCCAGCACTATGTTCAATAAGAGTGGTGTGAGAGGGCATCCCTGTCTTGTGCCAGTTTTCAAAGCGAATGCCTCCAGTTTTTGCCCCTTTGGTATTACATTGGCTGTGTGCTTCATAAACAGCGCTTATTATTTTGTGATACATTCCATCAATACTGAATTTATTGAGAGTTTTTAGCATGAAGAGCTGTTGAATTTTGTCAAAGGCCTTTTCTGCATCTATTGAGATAATCATGTGGTTTTTGTTTTTGGTTCTATTTATATGTTGGATTACATTTATTGATTTGCATATATTGAACCAGCCTTGCAACCCAGGGATGAAGCCCACTTGATCATGGTGGATAAGCTTTTTGATGTGCTGCTGGATCCGGTTTGCCAGTATTTTATTGAGGATTTTTGCATCAATGTTCATCAGGGATATTGGTCTAAAATTCTCTTTTTTTGTTGAGTCTCTGCCAGGCTTTGATATCAGGATGATGTTGGCCTTATAAATGAGTTAGGGAGGATTCCCTCTTTTTCTGTTGATTGGATAGTTTCAGAAGGAATGGTACCATCTTCTCCTTGTACTTCTGGTAGAATTCGCAGTGAATCCATCTGGTCCTGAACTTTTTTTCATTGGTAGGCTATTAATTATTGCCTCAATTTCAGAGCCTGTTATTGGTCTATTCAGGGATTCAACTTCTTCCTGGTTTAGTCTTGGGAGAGCGTATGTATCCAGGAATTTATCCATTTCTTCTAGGTTTTGAGTTTATTTGCATAGAGGTGTTTATAGTATTCTCTGATGGTAGTTTGTATTTCTGTGGGGTCGGTGGTGATATCCCCTTTATCATTTTTTATTGCGTCTATTTGATTCTTCTCTCTTTTCTTCTTTATTAGTCTTGCTAGCAATCTATCAATTTTGTTGATCTTTTCAAAAATCCAGCTCCTGGATTCATTGATTTTTGAAGGGTTTTTGTGTCTCCATCTCCTTCAGTTCTGCTCTGATCTTAGTTATTTCTTGCCTTCTGCTAGCTTTTGAATGTGTTTGCTCTTGCTTCTCTAGTTTTTTTAATTGTATGTTAGGGTGTCAATTTTAGATCTTTCCTGATTTCTCTTGTGGGCATTTAGTGCTATAAATTTCCCTCTACACACTGCTTTAAATGTGTCCCAGAGATTCTGGTATGTTGTATCTTTGTTCTCATTGGTTTCAAAGAACATCTTTATTTCTGCTTTCATTTCGTTGTGTACCCAGTAGTCATTTAGGAGCAAGTGGTCCAGTTTCCATGTAGTTGAGCAGTTTTGATTGAGTTTCTTAATCCTGAGTTCTAGTTTGATTGCACTGTGGTCTGAGACACAGTTTGTTATAATTTCTGTTCTTTTACATTTGCTGAGAGCTGCTTTACTTCCAACTGTGCGGTCAAATTTGGAATAAGTGCAATGTGGTGCTGAGAAGAAGGTATATTCTTCTCATTTGTGGTGGAGAGTTCTGTAGACGTCTATTAGGTCTGCTTTGTGCAGAGGTGAGTTCAATTCCTAGATATCGTTTAACTTTCTGTCTCATTGATCTGTCTAATGTTGACAGTGGAGTGTTAAAGTCTCCCATTATTATTGTGTGGGAGTCTAAATCTCTTTGTAAGTCTCTAAGGACTTGCTTTATGAATCTGGGTGCTCCTGTGTTGGGTGCATATATATTTAGGATAGTTAGCTCTTCTTGTTGAATTGATCGCTTTACCATTATGTAATGGCCTTCTTTGTCTCTTTTGATCTTTGTTGATTTAAAGTCTTTTTTATCAGAGACTAGGATGGCAATCCCTGCCTTTTTTCGTTTTCCATTTGCTTGGTAGATCTTCCTCCATCTCTTTATTTTGAGCCTATATGTATCTCTGCATGTGAGATGCATCTCCTGAATACAGCAAACTGATGGATCTTGACTCTTTATCCAATTGCCAGTCTGTGTTTTTTAATTGGAGCATTTAGCCCCTTTATGTTTAAGGTTAATATTGTTATGTGTGAACTTGATCCTGTCATTATGATGTTAGCTGGTTATTTTGCTCATTAGTTGATGTGGTTTCTTCCTAGCATTGATGGTCTTTACATTTTGACATGTTTTTGCAGTGGCTGGTATCAGTTGTTCCTTTCCATGTTTAGTGCTTCCTTCAGGATCTCTTGTAGGGCAGGCCTGGTGGTGACAAAATCTCTAAGCATTTGTTTGTCTGTAAAGGATTTTATTTCTCCTCCACTTATGAAGCTTAGTTTGGTTGGATATGAAATTCTGAGTTGAAACTTCTTTTCTTTAGGAATGTTGAATATTGGCCCCCACTCTCTTCTGTCTTTTGTGCCGAGAGATCCGCTGTTAGTCTGATGGGCTTCCCTTTGCGGGTAACCCGACCTTTCTCTCTGGCTGCCCTTAACATTTTTTCCTTCATTTCAACTTTGGTGAATCTGACAATTATGTGTCTTGGAGTTGCTCTTCATGAGGAGTATCTTTGTGGCATTCTCTGTATTTCCTGAATTTGAATGTTGGCCTGCCTTGCTAGATTGGGGAAGTTCTCCTGGATAATATCCTGCAGAGTGTTTTCCAACATGGTTCCATTCTCCCTTTCACTTTCAGGTACACCAATCAAACGTAGATTTGGTCTTTTCACATAGTCCCATATTTCTTGGAGGCTTTGTTCATTTCTTTTTACTCTTTTTTCTCTAAACTTCTCTTCTCACTTCATTTCATTCATTTATCTTCAATCATTGATACCCTTTCTTCCAGTTGATTGAGTCAGTTACTGAAGGTTGTGCATTTGTTATGTAGTTCTTGTGCCATGGTTTTCAACTCTATCAGGTCATTTAAGGACTTCTCTACATTGGCTATTGTAGTTAGCCATTCATCAAATCTGTTTTTAAGGTTTTTCACTTCTTTGAGCTGGGTTCAACTTCCTCCTTTAGCTCGGTGAAGTTTGATCATCTGAAGCCTTCTTTTCCCTCAATTTGTCAAAGTCATTCTCCATCCAGCTTTGTTCCATTGCTGGTGAGGAGCTGTGTTCCTTTGAAGGAGGAGATGTGCTCTGATTTTTAAAATTTTCAACTTTTCTACTCTGTTTTTTTCCCCATATTTGTGGTTTGATCTACCTTTGGTCTTTGATGATGGTAATATACAGATGGGATTTTGGTGTGGATGTCCTTTCTGTTTGCTAGTTTTCCTTCTAACAGTCTCAGCTGCAGGTCTGTTGGAGTGTGCTGGTGGTCCACTGTAGACCCTGTTTGCCCTGGCATCAGCAGCGGAGGCTGCAGAAGAGTGAATATTGCTGAACAGCAAATGTTGCTGCCTGATTGATCCTCTGGAAGCTTCACCTCAGAGGAGTATCCAGCCGTGTGAGGTGTGAGGTGTCAGTCTGCCCCTAGTCAGGGGTGTCTCCCAGTTAGGCTACTCGGGTTCAGGGACCCACTTGAACAGGCAGTCTGTCCATGCTCAGATCTCAAACTCCATGCTGGGAGAACCACTACTCTCTTCAAAGCTGTCAGACAAGAACATTGAAATCTGCAGAGGTTTCTGCTGCCTTTTGTTTGGCTATGCCCTGCCCCCAGAGGTGGAGTTTACAGTGGCAGGCAGGCCTCCTTGAGCTGCAGTGGGCTCCACCCAGTTTGAGCTTCCCAGCTGCTTTGTTTACCTACTCAAGCCTCAGTAATGGTGGGCGCCCCTCCGCCAGACTCACTGCCACCTTGCAGTTAGATCTCAGACTGCTGTGCTAGCAATGAGGGAGGCTCCGTGGGCATGGGACCCTCCGAGCCAGGCACAGGATGTAATCTCCTGGTGTGCCATTTGCTAAGACCCTTGGTAAAGTGCAGTATTATGGTGGGAGTGACCTGATTTTCCAGGTGTTGTGTGTTAAGGTTTCCCTTGACTAGGAAAGAGAATTTCCTTTCCCCTTGTGCTTCCTGGGTGAGGCGATGCCTCGCCCTGCTTCGGCTCTTGCTCAGTGGGCTGCACCCACTGTCCTGCACCCACTGTGTGACATGCCCCAGTGATATGAACCAAGTACCTCAGTTGGAAATGCAGAAATCACCCGTCTCCTGTGTCGCTCATGCTGGGAGCTGGAGGCTGGAGCTGTTCCTATTTGGCCATCTTGGAACTGTGCCAAAATCTATCTACTTTTAGATACTTTAACTTGAAAATACATAGCAAACAATTAAAGATTATTTAAAATAGCAGTTTTCCCATGAGTATAAAAAATAAACAATAAAAGCAATATTTGCTGAGTATTTAAAAGTGCCAGGCACTGTGCAATGTGCTTTGTTTAAGTAAATGTTTGACAAAATAAAAGGTCTTTAAAAAGTTCCATGCTGGGGGGCGGAGCAAGATGGCTGAATAGGAACAGCTCCAGTCTCTAGCTCCCAGCACAAGCGACATAGAAGACAGGTGATTTCTGCATTTTCAACTGAGGTACTGGGTTCATCTCACTAGGGAGTGCCAGACAATCCATGCTGGTCAGCTGCTGCAGCCCGATCAGTGAGAGCTGAAGCAGGGCAAGGCATCGGGTCACCTGGGAAGCACAAGGGGGAAGGGAATCCCTTTTCCTAGGCAGGGGAACTGAGACACACAACACCTGGAAAATCGGGTAACTCCCACCCCAATACTGCACTTTACCAAGGGTTTTAGCAAACAGGCACACCAGGAGATTATATCCCACACCTGCCTGGAGGGTCCCACGCCCGCCAACGGAGCCTCCCTCATTGCTAGCACAGCAGTCTGCAATCTAAGGCAAGGCAACAGTGAGGCTGGGGGAGGGGTGCCTGCCATTGCTGAGGCTTAAGTAGGTAAACAAAGCCGCTGGGAAGCTCAAATTGGGTGGAGCTCACAGCAGCTCAAGGAGCCCTGCCTGTCCCTGTAGACTCCACCTCTGGGGACAGGGCACAGCTAAACAACAACAACAACAACAAACAAAAAAAAAGCAGCAGAAACATCTGCAGATGAAAACGACTCTGACAGCTTTGAAGAGAGCAGTGGATCTCCCAACATGGAGGTTGAGATCTGAGAACGGACAGTCTGCCTGCTCAAGTGGGTCCCTGACCCCTGAGTAGACTAACTGGGAGATATCCCCCACTAGGGGCAGACTGACACCCCACACCTCACACAGTGGAGTACACCCCTGAGAGGAAGCTTCCAAACCAAGAATCAGACAGGTACACTTGCTGTTCAGCAATATTCTGTCTTCTGCAGCCTCTGCTGCTGATACCCAGGCAAACAGGGTCTGGAGTGGACCTCAAGCAATCTCCAACAGACCTACAGCTGAGGGTCTTGACTGTTAGAAGGAAAACTAACAAAAAGGAAGGACACCCACACCAAACCCCATCAGTACGTCACCATCACCAAAGACCAGAGGCAGATAAAACCACAAAGATGGGGAAAAAGCAGGGCAGAAAAGCTGGAAATTCAAAAAATAAGAGCGCATCTCCCCCTCCAAAGGAACATAGCTCATTGCCAGCAATAGATCAAAGCTGGACGGAGAATGACTTTGATGAGATGAGAGAAGAAGGCTTCAGTCCATCAAACTTCTCAGAGCTAAAGGAGGAATTACGTACCCAGCATAAAGAAACTAAAAATCGTGAAAAAAGAGTGGAAGAATAGATAACTAGAATAATTAATGCAGAGAAGGCCATAAATGAACTGACAGAGATGAAAACCATGACACAAGAAATACATGACAAATGCACAAGCTTCAGTAACCGACTCGATCAACTGGAAGAAAGAGTATCAGCGATTGAAGATCAAATGAATGAAATGAAGCAAGAAGAGAAATCGAAAGAAAAAAGAAGAAAAAGAAATGAACAAAGCCTGCAAAAAGTATGGGATTATGTAAAAAGACCAAATCTACGTCTGATGGGGGTGCCTGAAAGTGAGGGAGAAAATGGAACCAAGTTGGAAAACACTCTTCAGGATAACATCCAGGAAAACTTCCCCAACATAGTAGGGCAGGCCAACATTCAAATTCAGAAAATACAGAGAATGCCACAAAGATACTCCTTGAGTAGAGCAACTCCAAGACACATAATTGCCAGATTCCCCAAAGTTGAAATGAAGGAAAAAATCTTAAGGGCAGCCAGAGAGAAAAGTCGGATTACCCACAAAGGGAAGCCCATCAGACTAACAGCAGATCTCTCGGCAGAAACTCTACAAGTCAGAAGAGAGTGGGGGCCAATATTCAACATTCTTAAACAAAAGAATTTTCAACCCAGAATCTCATATCCAGCCAAACTAAGTTTCATAGTGAAGGAGAAATAAATCCTTTACAGATAAGCAAATGCTTAGAGATTTTGTCACCACCAGGCCTGCCTTACAAGAGACCCTGAAGGAAGCCCTAAACATGGAAAGGAACAACGGTACCAGCCTTTGCAAAAACATGCCAAAATGTAAAGACCATCGAGGCTAGGAAGAAACTGCATCAACTAACGAGCAAAATAACCAGTTAATATCATAATGGCAGGATCAAGTTCACACATAACAATATAAACCTTAAATGTAAATGGACTAAATGCTCCAATTAAAAGACACAGGCTGGCAAACTGGATAAAGAGTCAAGACCCATCAGTCGGCTGTATTCAGGAGACCCATCTCACATGCAGAGACATACATAGGCTCAAAATAAAGGAATGGAGGAAGATCTACCAAGCAAATGGAGAACAAAAAAAAGCAGGGGTTGCAATCTTAGTCTCTGATAAAACAGACTTTAAACCATCAAAGATCAAAAGAGACAAAGAAGGCCATTACATAATGGTAAAGGGATCAATTCAACAGGAAGAGCTAACTCTCCTAAATATATATGCACCCAATACAGGAGCACCCAGATTCATTAAGCAAGTCCTCAGAGACTTACAAAGAGACTTAGACTCCCATACAATATTAATGGGAGACTTTAACACCCCAGTGTCAACATCAGACAGATCAATGAGACAGAAAGTTAACAAGCATACCCAGGAATTGAACTCAGCTCTGCACCAAGCAGACCTAATAGACATCTACAGAACTCTCCACCCCAAATCAACAGAATATACATTCTTCTCAGCACCACATCGCACTTATTCCAAAATTGACCACATAATTGGAAATATAGCACTCCTCAGCAAATGTAAAAGAATGGAAATTATAACAAACTGTCTCTCAGACCACAGTGCAATCAAACTAGAGCTCAGGACTACGAAACTCAATCAAAACTGCTCAACTACATGGAAACTGAATAACCTGCTCCTGAATGACTACTAGGTACATAACGAAATGAAGGCAGAAATAAAGATGTTCTTTGAAACCAATGAGAACAAAGATACAACATACCAGAATCTCTGGGACACATTTAAAGCAGTGTGTAGAGGGAAATTTATAGCACTAAATGCCCACAAGAGAAATCAGGAAAGATCTAAAATTGACACCCTAACATTACAATTAAAACAACTAGAGAAGCAAGAGCAAACACATTCAAAAGCTAGCAGAAGGCAAGAAATAACTAAGATCAGAGCAGAACTGAAGGAGATGGAGACACAAAAAACACTCCAGAAAATCAATGAATCCAGGAGTTGGTTTTTTGAAAAGATCAACAAAATTGATAGACCGCTAGCAAGACTAATAAAGAAGAAAAGAGAGAAGAATCAAATAGACGCAATAAAAAATGATAAAGGGGATATCACCACCGACCCCACAGAAATACAAACTACCATCAGAGAATACTATAAACCCCTCTACGCAAATAAACTAGAAAATCTAGAAGAAATGGATAATTTCCTGGATACTTACACTCTCCCAAGACTAAACCAGGAAGAAGTTGAATCCCTGAATAGACCAATAACAGGCTCTGAAATTGAGGCAATAATTAATAGCCTACCAACCAAAAAAAGTCCAGGACCAGATGGATTCACAGCTGAATTCTACCAGAGGTACAAGGAGGAGATGGTACCATTCCTTCTGAAACTATTCCAATCAAGAGAAAAAGAGGGAATCCTCCCTAACTCATTCTATGAGGCCAACATCATCTTGATACCAAAGCCTGGCAGAGACACAACAAAAAAAGAGAATTTTAGACCAATATCCCTGATGAACATTGATGCAAAAATCCTCAGTAAAATACTGGCAAACCGGATCCAGCAGCACATCAAAAAGCTTATCCACCATGATCAAGTGGGCTGCATCCCTGGGATGCAAGGCTGGTTCAACATACGCAAATCAATGAACGTAATCCAGCATATAAACAGAACCAAAGACAAAAACTACATGATTATCTCTATAGATGCAGAAAAATCTTTTGACAAAATTCAACAGCCCTTCATGCTAAAAACGCTCAATAAATTCGGTATTGATGGAACATATCTCAAAATAATAAGAGCTATTTGTGACAAACCCACAGCCAATACCATACCGAATGGGCAAAAACTGGAAAAATTCCCTTTGAAAACTGGCACAAGACAGTTTTCTTGTGCCACTCACTACTCCTATTCAACATAGTGTTGGAAGTTCTGGCTAGAGCAATCAGGCAAGAGAAAGAAATAAAGGGTATTCAGTTAGGAAAAGAAGAAGTCAAATTGTCCCTATTTGCAGATGACATGATTGTATATTTAGAAAACCCCATTGTCTCAGCCCAAAATCTCCTTAAGCTGATAAGAAACTTCAGTAAAGTCTCAGGATACAAAATTAATGTGCAAAAATCACAAGCATTCTTATACACCAGTAACAGACAAACAGAGAGCCAAATCATGAATTAACTTCCATTCACAATTGCTTCAAAGAGAATCAAATACCTAGGAATTCAACTTACAAGGGATGTAAAGGACCTCTTCAAGGAGAACTACAAACCACTGCTCAGTGAAATAAAAGAGGACACAAACAAATGGAAGAACATACCATGCTCATGGATAGGAAGAATCAATATCATGAAAATGGCCATACTGCCCAAGGTAATTTATAGATTCAATGCCATCCCCATTAAGCTACCAATGACTTTCTTCACAGAATTGGAAAAAACTGCTTTAAAGTTCATATGGAACTAAAAAAGAGCCCACATTGCCATGACAATCCTAAGTCAAAAGAACAAAGCTGGAGGCATCACACTACCTGACTTCAAACTATACTACAAGGCTACAGTAACCAAAACACCATGGTACTGGTACCAAAACAGAGATATAGACCAATGGAACAGAACAGAGTCCTCAGAAATAATACCACACATCTACAGCCATCTGATCTTTGACAAACCTGAGTAAAACAAGAAATGGGGAAAGGCTTCCCTATTTAATAAATGGTGCTGGGAAAATTGGCTAGTCAGAAGTAGAAAGCTGAAACTGGATCCTTTCCTTACTCCTTATACGAAAATTAATTCAAGATGGATTAGAGACTTAAATTTTAGACCTAATACCATAGAAACCCTAGAAGGAAACCTAGGTAATACCATTCAGGACATAGGCATCGGCAACGACTTCATCTCTAAAACACCAAAAGCAATGGCAACAAAAGCCAAAATTGACTTTTGGGATCTAATTAAACTAAAACGCTTCCGCACAGCAAAAGAAACTATCATCAGAGTGAACAGGCAACCTACAGAATGGGAGAAAATTTTTGCAATCTACTCATCTGACAAAGGGCTGATATCCAGAACCTACAAAGAACTCAAACAAATTTACAAGAAAAAAACAACCCCATCAAAAAGTGGGCAAAGGATATGAACAGACATTTCTCAAAAGAAAACATTCATACAGCCAACAGACACATGAAAAAATGCTCATCATCACTTGCCATCAGAGAAATGCAAATCAAAACCACAATGAGATACCATCTCACACCAGTTAGAATGGCAATCATTAAAAAGTTAGGAAACAACAGGTGTTGGAGAGGATGTGGAGAAATAGGGACACTTTTACACTGTTGGTGGGATTGTAAACTAGTCCAACCATTATGGAATACAGTACGGCGATTCCTCAAGGATCTAGAACTAGAAGTACCATATGACCCAGCCATCCCATTACTGGGTATATACCCAAAGGATTATAAATCATGCTGCTATAAAGACACATGCACACGTATGTTTATTGCGGCACTATTCACAATAGCAAAGACTTGGAATCAACCGAAATGTCCATCAGTGACAGACTGGATTAAGAAAATGTGGCACATATACACCATGGAATACTATGCAGCCACAAAAAAGGATGAGTTTGTGTCCTTTGTAGGGACATGGATGCAGCTGGAAACCATCATTCTCAGCAAACTATCACAAGAACAGAAAACCAAACACCACATGTTCTCACTCATAGGTGGGAACTGAACAATGAGATCACTTGGATTCGGGAAGGGGAACATCACACACTGGGGCCTATCGTTGGGGGGGGGGAGGGATTGCATTGGGAGTTATACCTGATGTAAATGACGAGTTGATGGGTGCTGACGAGTTGATGGGTGCAGCACACCAACATGGCACAAGTATACATATGTAACAAACCTGCACGTTTTGCACATGTACCCTAGAACTTAAAGTATAATAAAAAAAAAAATTCCATGCTTTAACATTAATAACCATATAAAGATAAGGTTAGATTTTTCTATCAAATTAGCATATAGAAGCTTCACCACATGACCCAGATTACACTGGGTCTCATAACATGCCTGGGCCTTCTCATTATTGGGATTAACCATGAGCATGATGTATTTTGCCTGGACTGTATTGCCAACAAAGGGCAGGTTCCAAATGCAGCTGCCCAACAAATACCTGTGGAAAGAAAAAATGATTCCTTATTTTAGACCTTTACTCTGTCTCATTAACATTAAATGTCACACAAGTCTTCCAAGCTTATTTATCTGATTGTCCAGCCTGAGGTAAAATAGAAGCAGCTAATAGAGACACAGCAGAAAGGCAATATTAGAAATCGGTTCAGCAACAGAAAAGAAAGTAAGTCATAAAAGTGAATTAGAATACAAAGTCCAAGAACACATCGACATTTAATGGGATTTTCTGTTTGTGTTTTTGAAAATTTAATTGAAGAAAGTAAAGTTACCCTGGCTTATAATAAATTTAGATACCATAACAAAAGACAAGTCAGTGGCCTTTATATGCAATGTGTTTTGGTTTACTAGTCAGATAAAATATTTTATGAATGAATAAAATTTAAAAATCTAAAAAAGGAACATATAGAGAAACCTAGAGCTTAGCAGCATAGTTCTCTGAAATATTAATAAGTGAAGACATATATACCAAAGAGAAACAATTTCAGAAGTTTCACTCCAAGGGCCAATAGAGCTCTGGAAATTCTTAAAGGAATCATTAAATTTTCAAGCACAGAAATTAGTTAATTTAATTGATTTTTATATATACTTTTTATCCCTTGTGTTAGTTCTGATTGTCCTTAACCTACACACCAAATATGCTATAATTAAAAAGAGAAAGCTCATAATATTTTAATTCCCAAACATAAAAACTGTACTTATTAAGTACCTATGAAAGTCTACTTTGTTATACTTACCACATAATTTTAAAACTAAATAGGTAACATCACAAAATCAAGATTCAAAACCTAACATTGGTGGAAAATGCAAAGTATGAGTTTAATATGATATTAACCAAAATGCACACCTTTGTCTCTTCCATAACTACCTCATCTCTGTTTTGCACTAGACTTGGGTTGCCACTTGATCCACTTGATCCATAGAGAACTGTTATTAAAAACAGACTGGAGAGTAATTATGTCAAAACTCACAAAGCCCTGATTTAAATCATGAGAAATCTGAATAAAGCCTCCCTTGTCACTCCTAAGGAGGGAAGCCCTAAAAAGGAGTTTTGTTGTAACTGTAAAAATGTATACTCCTTACCAGCAGTTACAAAAACTAATAATCTTCATTTGGAGCAAAGTCTCCAGTTTTTCTCCAGGATAGTGAATGAACAAGGCTACATATATCCTGCAGAGCTGCTAGACACACAAAGCAAAGGATATAGGAATTGCACTAATTAACAACAATGGGACAAATCATTAAACATCAAGTAGAACATTCAGCCAAGATGATGAACAAATTGTCTGTAAGCTAAGATTAATTTATTACTGAAGACAAAATTAATAAATTTAGTGTGATGAAGTGTACAGTGTTTATAAAGTCTATAGTAATGTATAGCAATATCCTAGGCTATTAAATGTTATAAGTATTAGTAGTTGCAGTATTGGTAGTATTATTCTCTTGCAATTTTAATCATAGGGCCTACATATATATAATGATAACATGATAAATAGGAATCAGTTTTTGCATTGGTTTTGATGGTTCACACTGTCTCAACTCATGCTATCTTGTTAGCAAAATTGCTTCTATTGTCCAGTGAGGCCTGATTTTAGTCTGGCATACAATTAAATCTAATATGTGGGTGCACATTAACCGTTTGATTAGATTTTTGGTGGAATGGGTTTCTGTAGACATGAGCCACTGCTTGAATATGCAATATACTAATCCAATCAATCACCTTGATACATTTAGTTGTTTTATTATCATAATTCTCTGTAACAGGTTTATCAGTCAAATCTATTGGTTATACTTATTGGTATAAGTATAAATGAAGAAATACTTTTCTTTGTTCCCTCCCATCACTACCTTGAAACATGCTCATTGGAATCTCTTTTTCCCATCACTTGACAATAACTCCAGCCAATCTCCTGCTATCTAGTAATTTCCAAACAAAGTTACAACAAAATTGAAATTCAATAAATCTATTTTTGGTAAATTTGACTTACTTTCAGGTCTAGTTTTAAAAAGGTCCTTTTAAAAAAGACCTTTTAAAAAGGTCTAGTTGCATGTAAATTAAAACTACAATTTTGCAATCAAATTAAAACATTTTCCCTATCTGTTCCTCACCCCCAGTTCAGAACTGATACGTAACAGGAAGACCAGTGGTTGTTTATCCAGATTTCCCTCTTTTGTTTATGGGTCCCTTAGGATTGTCATGGGGAAAACAAGAATTGTAGCAGAAAGAATTAAAAGAAAAGAGAAAAGGTTTTTTTTTTTTTTTTTTTTTAATAATCTGGTCTTTATTTTTACTAAGAGGCAGGCACCCAAATGCTGCTTCTGTCAGGGAGTGAATCTTTAAGTTCTTTGTAACTATGTGCTACCTATTTGTTAACCTGAGTAATTTGTTCTCCTGCTGACTTCTTGCCAACACTTGCCAGTGGGTACCTGAAGCCTCTTACATATTTTGTGGCATGCACTTTGCCTATATTTAGCATATTCACTCATCTAAAGTGGGAAGAAGAATCTGGCATCTTTTCTCTTTCCCCATCTTGCCATTAAAAACTGCCTCAACAAGCATGTAACCTTCAGAATTTTGAAAGCAAGAAGCAGGTAGCAACTGGCCATGTTTAGCTTCATCTTGAAACTCTTGAGGATACCTATCAAACTTTCCCAAAAGTGTCTCATGTATGGTTCCATTGCAGGACGGGTGCAATGCTGAGTGCCAGCAGGAGAGGGACATCCCGTTCTTTCCTTCTTGAAATTGCCCCCGGTCTTCCTGAGCTCTCTTCCTATTTGGAAGGAGAACTAAAGCACGTTTAGTTCTCCTCACAAAAGAGAAAATAATTAAAAGCACTCTCACTTAGGCAACTAGTTCACTTTCTATATGATAATTCTTGGAATGTCTAGTCCTCTCCTTACATAAGAGCACAGGTAATTGAGGTCAGTGAAGGTTTTAGAGTCACAGAACTGGTCTGGCTACTTTTTATTAAAACCTGCAAAGACTTAACTGTTCTTCTATAATTTAGGATACTCATCATTTAATAGGGAATAAACAAAAAATCGAAACATAAGGAAATTCTGTATCCATTACACACACACACACACACACACACACACACACACATATATAATGGTTTAGGGCCGGGTGCGGTGGCTCACGCCTGTAATCCCAGCACTTTGGAAGGCCCAAGGCGGGCAGAACACGAGGTCAGGAGATCAAGACCATCCTGGCTAACATGGTCAAACTCCAAGTCTACTAAAAATACAAAAAGTTAGCTGGGCGTGGTGGTGGTTTCCTGTAATCCCAGCTACTCGGGAGGCTGAGATAGGAGAATGGCATGAATCCGGTTGGCAGAGCTTGCAGTAAGCCAAGAGATCATCACTACACTCCAGCCTGGGTGACAGAGCAAGACTCCATCTCAAAAAAAAAAAAGAGAGAAAACATGGTTTAGAAGAGGTGTTAATATCAATTTAAAAATGGGAATTTTAAAGCTGGGAATAATACATAACATAAATATGTATAAGGATTCAGCAGGGGGCTAAATAAACTTGAAGTTTAAGAAAGATAAGAACCCAATATGCATAAATCTGGGGACAAAATTTAATATTGCTGCTAATAAAAAAGGGAGGGGCATCATATTGGGAGGCTTCATTAATAAAAGTAACAAATTATAAGAACAAATGGTCTTATTATAGTTTACCTGGTGAAACATTTTAATGAGCCATAGCTGTCTGTTCCATTACTGAAAGAGTTTTCTTATGTGTGCTCTGGTAGATTTTCATATGGCTACACTGAAAGATATTCCCAAATGTCTGACTAATAATTCTACTTATAGGCAACTGTTCTGAAGGTTTAAAGTAAGGAGGATGAGGTTCATTTGGAAGCAGTAGGGGAAAAAATGCTAATGCTGGGCTTTGAATTTTATGGATGCTGTGGCTGTTCTTTATTTTTCAATTAAATAAATGTTTTAAATGCCATGTTTTGTAGCTATTGTAGCTATTGCTACAGTTAAACTGCCCTCATCTTTTTGCCTAGCAAAAAACCCATTAGGATCTTCACTGAGATTGATTTTAGGTTTTTAATAAAATTAATAACTTTGCTACCAGTTTCTCAAAAATGAGTAGAAATGACTTTTCTTTTTTTTTTTTTTTTTTTTTTTTGAGACGGAGTCTCGCTCTGTCGCCCGGGCTGGAGTGCAGTGGCCGGATCCTGGCTCACTGCAAGCTCCGTCTCCCGGGTTCACGCCATTCTCCTGCCTCAGCCTCCCGAGTAGCTGGGACTACAGGCGCCCGCCACCTCGCCCGGCTAATTTTTTGTATTTTTTAGTAGAGACGGGGTTTCACCGTGTTAGCCAGGATGTTCTCGATCTCCTGACCTTGTGATCCGCCCGTCTCGGCCTCCCAAAGTGCTGGGATTACAGGCTTGAGCCACCGCGCCCGGCCAGAAATGACTTTTCAATGCAAATGCCAGTTTTTGATAGTGAGATTATTCTGTCTGTAGTGACTATTTGAAACTTTATGGGCAATTGGACATTGAGAGAGTTAGTATATGAACCACGAGCAGATTTATCCTTAGATTATCTAATACATGTTTTCCACACTGCACCGTAAAACCTGATCTATTTTTAAAGTCTTGGTTGTTCTGAAAAATGAAATGAAATTATATTAAATGGTATTTTGACTGGGGAGAAAAAAAAAACTTCATGTGGTTTAAGAGAATGGATGCTGGCAATTGACTGTCTACTGTTTATTCAAAGCTTATAGATTAACAGCTAAATGTAGCAGAAAGTTGGTTGATTTTTCATTCACAACAAAAATGATGCTGCGCTTAATGAACGGAGGCTTGTTATCCCAGTAATAAGTAAAAGGAACTTGGAAGCCCTTATGTTTAATGCTCATGCAAATAAGCTATTTGCAGGTGGCTTTTGGGTAGGAGGTAAAATATTTTCAAAACTGGGTCAAGTTTTTTAATCCTCAAAAATTACCAGCTAGAGGAAAACCTCCTGAAGACTTTATTATGCTATTTCCCAAGTAAATGAAACGACAAGTCACTTATCATTTAATAAATTACATATGAAAATTCTTATGATTTCATCAATAAATAAATTCTAGAGGATTCTAGATATATTTATTTGGCATCTATTTTTTAATGTGTTATCAAATTTTGTGGATATTCTTTAATTTAGAGAATCAAATTCTTAAAATGGCATTGAACATTTAATTTAAAATGCCCTCCTGAACCATACATGTTTATCAAAAAATTATTTCATATAGGTTATCCATTAAAAAACAATTTTCTACATATGTAAACATTTACGATAACTGCTCATTATTTTGGTCCATATTTATTTATCTACCTATTTATTAAACAATACAAATATCACACTTTGTAAAAATAAAAGCCTAGTCTAATATTACTCTATGTCAGAAATAAAATAATTCAGAGAAGTCTATATTAAAAAACAAAATAGTACAAAACACAAAATGATGAGAATCACAAAACCATTGCCAAATTTCCAGCGATGACATTTACTCTCCATGTGGCCTTAGGTATCTTACTCTCTTATTTTAACCTTTCTTTGATTACTGTAAAAATAATTTGTTACTAAGAAGCCCTCTCGCTTTAGTAGCTGTGAGTATAAAATTAAGAACGTAATTCACAAAAAGTGTTCTAGTCTTCCTGGAAACATTTTAAAATATCAGTTAATCATTGAACAATACACAATCGCCTGAGCATTTGCTTAGAGAGGGTTGTGTTCTTATCTCTGTTCACTTCTGTCCTTTCTGAGACTCATATAGGCATGAGAGCTAGAAAAAATATTAATGTGTAGTAATTCAAATTTTCTCATTCATGAATCACGTCAGCAGTGCAAAGAATACTTTGTAATTTTAAAAAGGTGTTTTTATTAATATGCTTCTACTATTCTACCCCAATCAACAGCAAATTTGCCTAAATCATGAGACTACTGGAACTGCTAATTTTTAGAAATGAAAGACATAAAAACTACTATCAAACCCAACAAATCCTTCATCTACAATGAGAATGTCCATGAGTCAGCTCTTCTGACCCTCTGGCCAGTGTTCTGGAGTTACTGATCGGCAACTTTCTAATTGAATTCTGGCTTGGTATGTGAGAGCAGCCATGGGTGAACCAGTGGAGCGAGATTTAAGCCTTGACATTGCCATTAATGATTCACCACCTGTTGCGAGTTCAATAAGTTATTCACACTCCAAATTGTGGCCACACAATTCAGTGAGATAAACTAAGTTAGAAAGATTGGGGAACAATAAATATTTGCTAAATCAGAATTGTTAATGATAGAAATCTGTATCTTAACGAAGTTGAGAAATCTTGTCTTCTTAACAGTATTTATTGACTTAACAGTATTTATTGACTTAGTGAGGAAACATAGCTTCTGGCATTTATTATTAGAGTGATGAGGAATAATAAACCACAGTGATTGAGAGACAGGGAAAGGCAGGGGGACCTAGAGATACAATAACAGAAGCAGATTAATTGACTAATAAACTTGAGCTAAAAGAGCACAGAGGAGGTTCAAGAGATGGAACCATATATTCCTCTCTATCTGCTCCTACCATCAAGGGAATTAATAGCATATTTTACAATGAATCCCTGATAAATGTTAGTGTATAATTGAGAATCTATTAAAATGACTATTTCTTAGGGTACAGAAAAATATTAAAACAAAACAAGTAAAGAAAAGTTGCCACAGGATGGAATATTATATTTCCCCACATGTCTGCTTCAAGGCTGAATCCTAATGGTCATGTATGTAGGTAAATTATTCTTTTTACAGCAACTTCTGGGAGGTGGTACGTGGTAGAGTATAAAAGACAAGGGGTGTAGTGAGGGTAAAGTGTAAGTACTTTGCTCTTGAGCCTTGACTATGTTGGACTTGGTATCTTGGAAATCTTGGGGATAAACAGTGGATTAAATCCATAAATTAATAAAGTGTTGATTATACAACAGGTAGAACTACGAGCCACTTTTGGAGGGATAGTCTCCTTTTTTAAAAAAAAAAACAAAAGTCCTTAAAGGCTGTATATAAAGCCTTTTTATTATAATAAATAAATACATATTTTGTTTTTTTTTAAATGAAACAATCAGCACACGTATAACTCCACTCTGAGGAAAGGCAATTATTTACATCATTATAGGAATTTCTGTATAATTATGTAAATAATTGCCTTTCCTCAGAGTGGAGCTGTATACATGCAGATTGTTTCATTTTAAGAAAAGAAATATTTATTTATTGGATAAACTGAAGTTCTGGGCACTTAAAAATGATTAAAATACATAGATCTACTGTCTGTCTTCATGAAGTTTAAACGTCTTATAAGAAATTCAAGTAATAAAGACTACAACATTTATTATTTAACTGTAACTGTAGTGGGTAGTAAGAAGAGAAAGCCCAGTGTGTTGGCCTTCTGTAGTAAAAAACCCAACTTGTGGTTAGGAAACACCATTATTTATTATATTTAAATTAATCAAGTTGTATCCTGTAACAGGTTTCCTGTTATCCACTCATGTCTTCCAACTTCTGAAGCAGTGTTTAAATTACAAGGGAGAAACCTAGACACCACATTTTCTAGGCTCTCAAGACACTAGAGCTCCAGGTGAAATTATGCTAAATGAGGGCATGAGTGTAAGATGTGGATGGCATAATGAAGAGGTTTGGAGCGTTTTTCTGGTGACCTCCTGTTTAGGTTTGACAAGCATCTAAAATCATTGTTAGCAACTTTCCCATAATTATTGCATTTTTGGCCTTTATGAAAATAGCAGCATTCTTTTCCTCTCTTTGCCCATGCATAGCATCTAATCATGAGATAAGTCTCCTTCTTAGTCCCTATATTAAATACATGACATATATAGATTGGGATCCTTTTCTGACCTCTTCCTGTCTGATACATTCTTCAACTCTAAGATGAGTTCATATTCATCTTCTGAAGCTCTTGGGAAATGGGAATTTTTTTTCATATTAGATATTGGTAGAGACCCATCATTTAATGAACATCTACCTGCCAGGAAATGCACAAGGCACTTAGATACATTATTCATGTAACTCACACAAATGTATCAATAACACTGTCTGTATGAAATAATAATTATTATATCCCTTATATGGGAACAGATCTAGAGAGGAAGATACACTAGCACGTGTAAATAGAGGAACCAAGAATTAAACACCCTTCTGTCGGACTGACTACAAGCTCTTTCTTTTTGATAAAATGCTAACTTCTCTCCTGCTTCTAATTTTCTTACCAAAAATTATCATCTATTGTTACTGGGTCTATGGATGGGTAGTGACTCCTTGGTTTCTATTTTGTTCTAGTGGATTACTGTCTTCTTCATTTTTGTTCTAGTGTTTATGGAGAGTCCTAATTAATTAACCTGGTTGCTCTGACTTCCATCAGCTCACCATTGTCTCTTCTCCCAGCTCATAATTTCTGTAACAGAGAAATTATGCTATGCTATGCTAAAGTTCTGCTATATGCTGCCAGCCTCCCTAGATCCAAGTGCCTCTTGTCGGCCAAGTTTACATGCACGTGTTTAAAATCTTCTTATTGAATCTATATACAAAGTCTTCACATGTCTTCCTCCTTAAATAGTGTTGTGAGAAGAAAGAAAATCATCGTTCTTTTTAAAACTAATTCAGGATGTCTAGGTAATACAACAACAAGAAGTGGGGGGAATATCTACCGGTATTTCTGTCCCTCATTATCATTCTCATTCATTATAAAATTGGTATCTGAAAAAAATCTTGCTGTAAAAACAGAAAAAAAAAAGTATAGAGTATAAAGAAAAAGTTTGCTTCACATCATAACCATTATCCATCCCATTGCTGAAAGGAAGATTGTACACTACATGATTCCAGAGAACAGCACTCACATAGACTATAGTGTGCATGACACATGCAGGAGACCCCACAGTACTTCCCACTTTGTCCTCTTTATAGACATGCTCACAGATGATCCATGCTCCCTGACCTGAAACAGCCAAATAAAGAGTAGCAGCAATTTATTATCATTCTTTCCAGACCATTTTCTAGGTATTCCCATTATACATTCCTTCAAATAGAAGGATTTTATTCTTACATCGCATCTCACTTACACATTTTTTTCTGAAATCTGAAATCTGAGTATTTTAATTTTATACGGTTTCAACTGTGAGAAGTACCTGACAGACTGACCTTATTGACCTAACTCTCTCTAAGCTAAAACACTCATAAACTAGCATAGAAGCTTGTCATATTATTACATGTTTTTCCATTTCTCTAAATTACTTATCTATTGTTTCCTGAAATATCTATTAATCTTGCAGTTATTTGAGATGACTGTGAGCTTACTATTTGCCAGTGACGGCATGAGCACCTTGGTTTAGTCTAGTGCCTGGCATTTATTTTCCTAAACTCTGGCAGCAAGTTTAGGTCTAAGCATATTTTTTATCAGAACAATCATCCATCTTTAACTACATGTGAGGAAAGCACTTTCTTATATTGTATTATACATTTTTATATGGCCACAGAAATCCTTACTTAGTCTGATAAAATTCAGATAGATTTCTTTCTCCTAAGGTCAAGGAGAGAATCATTCTGTACTGTGTCCATGGAGATGTTGCTCCTTTTCTCAGTTGCCAATTGTCTACTGTGTGTCCTGGGTTCCACTTTTCCTATGTCATGAGGATTCTCACCCCAGCATTCTGCTCCTCTGAGTCAAAGCCCTTGACTTTTCACTTCTCAATGGTTTTGTTTGTAGTTTTTTTGCTTTTTTTTATTTTTCTTACTCCATAAATGCTATGAAAGTGTATGTAAAAATGTACCCATCTTTTATTTTATATTTGTTATCACACTTTATTCATATATCAAACCATACAGGAAATGAATATAAGCAGATTTTTCTTAGTAGGAGGTGGAAGTAAAATTTTGTTTAGAATAAAAACAGAAAAAAAAACAGAATCCAATTTCATATCACCAGTTTGCTCCCTGAATGCCCAATAAGTTTCCACTTATGAGCTTGCTACTGTACACAATGCAAGGGCTTTTAAAAAAATGTCTAAATGGTAGTGGTTAAGGATATACTTTAGGCTAGGTTACTTAAAAATATATATATCATATTTTCTGCCATCAAAAGTGAATTTGATGTATCGTAATGGTTAAAGTTGAGTAGGGTTAAGGATTCTTCTCATTCTATGGTTTCCTTATAAACATACTTTCTAATAAATGCCTAA
>NW_022681474.1:51734797-51793729 GCF_009764315.1 Trachypithecus francoisi | reverse complement strand
TCCCCAAGAAGCGGAGGTTGCAGGGAGCAGAGATGGTGCCACTGTACTCCAGCCTGGGTGACAGAGCAAGACTCCGTCTCAAAAAACAAACAAACAAACAAAAAAAAACAGAAAAGAAATACAACCATGCATCACTTAATGATGGGAATACATTTTGAGAAAGGCATCATTAGACAACTTTGTTGTGAGTACATGATAGAGTATACTCACACCACCTAGATGGTATAGCTTACTGCACACCTAGGCTATATGGTATATCCAATTGTTCCTAGGCTGCCAACCCGCACAGCATGTTACTGCACTGAATACCGTAGGTAATTGTAACACAATAGTAAGTAAACATACAGAAGGAGACGGGCTCTGTGGCTAATGCCTGTAATCCCAGCACTTTGGGAGACCGAGGCAGGCGGATCACCTGAGGTCAGGAGTTTGAGACCAGCCTGGCCAACATGGTGAAACCCCATCTCTACTAAAAACACAAAAATTAGCCAGACATGGTGGCAGGTGCCTGTAATCCCAGCTACTTGGGAGGCTGAGGCAAGAGAATCGCTTGAACCCAGGAGGTGGAGGTTGTAGTGAGCTGAGATCTTGCCACTACATACAGAAGGTGAGGTGAAAATACCCATTATGATCTTATGGGACTTCCATCATATATGTGATCTGTCACTGAAATGTCATTATGTGGCATATGACTGCAGAAGCATGGTATGTATAAACCTTACTAGCTTTTTGGAAAGCTTTGCTTTCAGGAGACAATATTTGAACTGAGACCTGAAAGATAAGGAGTTAAAAAGTTGAAGGCAGCACATTCTTGGCAGAGGAAACAGCAAGTATACAAACCTGAGGTAGAATTTAAAAGACTTGGATATATTTATGGAAGATGGCATATTGTATCCATTCCCACCCTAATTTTTCTTTGAGAGGCTAAACAATATTAGCAAATAAGCTACATTTATATATATATATATAGTTATTAAAACAGTTTTGATCTGTCGCTCAGGCTAGAGTACAGTGGCATGATCCCAGTTCACTGTAGCCTTAAATTCCTAGGCTCAAGTGATCCTCCTGCCTCAGCCTTCTGAGCAGCTAGGACTACAGGAGCATACCACCATGCTGGCTACTTTTTTTTAATTTTTAGTTTTTGTGTAGAGACAAGGTCTGTCTATATTGTGCAGGCTGGTCTCAAACTCCTAGGCTTAAGTGATCCTCCTGCCTCAGCTTCCACAATGGTAGGATGACAGGTGTGTGAGCCACCACACACCTGTGCATTATTATCTAAGGAGTCCCTGCCTTTGAAGTCATTCTCCATTACACCACGCTGATTATTTTGTTCCTAGCAGTGATCACAGTCTATACTTTTGCTTACTTATTTAATACCTGTCTCACTTGCTAAAATGATTGGGTCGTTGAGGGCAATGATCTTGTCCACTGTTCATTACTGTATTCGTTAGCCAATGCTTGACATTAATGAATACTTGTAGGGTGACTGAACCTTATAAAACTTATTCTTTCAGATTTGAAGTTAATTAGCAGATTGAACAGCAGTAATAATTTGTATATTTGTATTTGCTGTACACTAGAAGAAACTGTCCCTCTAAATCAAATAGTATGACATTGGAGAGAAGGGCCAAAGGAGAAACAAAGTCAAATTTTAGCAGTTAAACTTTTTTTTTTTTTTTTTTTGAGATGGAATCTCACTCTGTCACCTGGGCTAGAATGCACTGGCTCGGCCGGGCGCGGTGGCTCAAGCCTGTAATCCCAGCACTTTGGGAGGCCGAGACGGGCGAATCACGAGGTCAGGAGATCGAGACCATCCTGGCTAATACGGTGAAACCCCGTCTCTACTAAAAAATACAAAAAAATAGCCGGGCGAGGTGGCGGGCGCCTGTAGCCCCAGCTACTCGGGAGGCTGAGGCAGGAGAATGGCGGGAACCCAGGAGGCGGAGCTTGCAGTGAGCTGAGATCCGGCCACTGCACTCCAGTCTGGGCGACAGAGCGAGACTCCGTCTCAAAAAAAAAAGAATGCACTGGCTCAATCTCGGCTCACTGCAACTTCTGCATCCCAAGTTCAAGTGATTCTTCTCCCTCAGCCACCCGAGTAGCTGGGATTACAGGCACCCACCACTACACCCAGCTAATTTTTTGTATTTTTAGTAGAGACGGACTTTCACCATATTGGCCAGGCTGGTCTTGAACTCCTGACCTCACCTGCCTCGGCCTCCCAAAGTGCTGGGATTACAGGCTTCAGCCACCACATCGGCCAGCAGTTAAACTTGATAAACTAACCTGATGTCCTGATGTGGAGAAAGTAAGACAGATGGAAAAGTGAAGAAGCTGGAGCTAGTCCCTCAATGCCCCACCATGCCCAGATATGGCCAGACATGACAATGGGAAAGCCAAGTTATGGAGAAATCCATCGTTATCACCATGCCTTCCTTTTGAATCATGCTTTAGTGTTGGCCATCCTGCACACACATCATTGCCTTTAACCCTTGCAAAGCTCTTTGCAATAGGAAGCATGATCTTCACTTTACCAGGGAGGACACGGAGGCTTAGAGGTGAAATGTAAGCCCTAGGTCACACAGCTAGGAATTAGCAGTGCCAGGTCTGCACCCCTGACCTTCTAATTGATTCCACTTCACTACCCTTTCTACCATACCCACAGCTGCTTCCGTATTAACTATGTTGACTTTTCTTTCTTTTTTTTTTTTGAGACGGAGTTTCTCTGTTATTGCCCAGGCAACAACATCATGCAGTGGCGCGACCTCGGCTCACCTCAACCTCTGCCTCCCGGGTTCAAGTGATTCTCCTGCTTCAGCTTCCCAAGTAGCTGGAATTACAGGCATGTGCCACCACGCCCAGCTAATTTTTTATTTTTAGTAGAGATGGGTTTCTCCATGTTGGTCAGGCTAGTCTCGAACTCCGATCTCAGGTGATCCGCCTGCCTCGACCTCCCAAAGTGCTGGGATTACAGGCGTGAGCCACTACACATGGCCTGACTTCTTAAGAGACAGGGTCTTGTTATATTGCCTAAGCTGGCTTCGAACTCTTGGGCTCAAGCAATCCACTTGCCTCAATCTCCTGAGCATGTTAACTTTCATTTGTGTGTGTGTATGTGACAAGATCTTGCTATATTGCCCGGGGTGATCATGAACTCCTGGCTTCAAGTAATCTTCCTGAATAGCTGGGATAACAGGCTCCAGCCACTGTACTGGAGTTAAAGTAATTTTTTTAATTTATTTTTAATTGCTGACCGGGCACGGTGGCTCACACCTGTAATCCCAGCACTTTGGGAGGCTGAGGAGGGCAGATCACTTGAGGCCAGGCGTTCGAGACCAGCCTGACCAACATGGTGAAACATTTATCTACTAAAAATACAAAAATTAGCCCTGGGTGTGGTGGCACGTGCCTGTAATCCCAGCTACTTGGGAGGCTGTGGCAGGAGAATGGCTTGAACCCAGGAGGCGGAGGTTGCAGTGAGCCGAGATCATGCCACCACACTCAGGCCTGGGCAACAGAGTGAGACACTGTCTCAAAAAAAAAGAAAGCAAAAAAAAAGAAAAAATTGTGGCAAGCACATGTAATATAAAATTCACTCACTTAACCATTTTGTAAGTGTAGAACTAAGTAATGTTAACTGTATTCACATTGTTGTATAACAGATCTCTGGAACTTTTTCATCCTGCAAAACTGAAACTCTGTACGCATCAACAACTCCTTATTTCTCCTTCCTGCCAGTGCCAGGGAACCATCATTCTACTTTCTGTGTCCAGGATTTCTACTCTAGATATTTCACGTAACTGGAATCCTACAGAATCTGTCCCTTTATAACTGGCTTATTCATTCAGCATAATACTCGCAAGGTTCCTCCGTGTTGTAGCATGTGGCAGGATGTCCTTCTGTTTCTAAGGCTGAATAATATTCCATTGTATGTATATGTCACATTCTCTTTATCCTTTCATGTGTTCACAGACATTTGGGCTGCTTCTACCTCTTGCCAATTGGGAGTAATACTGCAATGAACATGGGTGTACAAATATCTCATCAAGATCCTGCTTTCAGTTCTTTTGGATATATACTCAGAAGTGGAATTACTGGATCATATGGTAATTCTATTTTTAGTTTTTTGAAGAATCATGTTAACTTTTAAACAAATAGCCCCATTCTCATGGAGTGTAGTGCAATACGTGAAGAGGTGGCATATTGCCTTCCCTCTAATTAAATTGAAAATAGCAATCATGCTCATATATAACCATTAAAATATGTTTAAACTTCTTACTTAAGATGCATCAATTACACTGTTGGCAACTGTAGACGCTTTCATTTCCTCCCAGTCTCAATCAACAAGCTGTTCTTTACTTTTAACAACGCCCTCCCCCAATATCAGGGTCACTAGAGCAGAAGATTCCTGATGGAAGGACCTGCGTTGTTCAATACTGTGCCCCAAGTAACTAACACAGTAGTTGACATAGAATAAGCACTCAAAAAGAATGGATGCATGAACCAGTGAGTGCGTGAATAAGAAGACCATGTTGCTAGAAATAGTGTAAAAAATTGAACTTAGCCCCAGGAGAGAGAGAAGCAAGCAGGAAGTGGAACACAGATGGCAAAGAGACATTTAATGACATGAATTTTGCCAGAATGATGACACCATCCCTAGGATGAATTCAGAGTAAAGCTCTGATGATCACACAGGATCATACCAGCCATGAAGATTTGAGGAGTTGGGAAACCCATGGAATGCTAATGATAAGGTCCTTTCAGATTAATGGGATTGCGCTCTAGGGATTAAAACCCAAGGGAGTGCTAATAGTGCAGGACCCTCTTCCCCTTCTCTTCTGCCACACAGCATGGACTCTGGGGTATGGGCGGGTGGGGCGAGGAGCATTGGAAGCAAAAGCATTATCACACCAAGTGGAAGACTCTGTGCTGGCTGGCTTGCTGCACACGAGGCTGACTGAAGCCCTCTGATGGGAACTGGAGTGTGAAGTAAAGATGGGATTCAACACTCCAGGAGGAGTTATCATCTCACAAAGGAAGCAAACTCTCCTACTAGAGGCTGTTGTCCTCACATCTTTGCACTTGATACGCAATCTTAGGAAATGAACTGGAGAAAATGAACAAAACAACAAAACTCTGGCTCTTTAAAAAATGCAGAAAAACTAGCTGGGCATGGTGGTGCACACCTGTAGTCTCACCTACTTGAGAGGCTGAGGTGAGAGGATCGCTTGGGCCCAGGAGGTGGAGGTTGCAAGTAGCGGAGATTGTGCCGCCATACTCCAGCCTGGGCAACAGAACAAAACCCATCTCAAAAAAAAAAAAAAAAAATTCAAACGAAGTGTAAAAAGTAAAATTAAAATGTCCCTTAAAAACATACGCCTGACTGGGCACGGTAGCTCATGCCTGAAATCCCAGCACTTTGGGAGGTGGAGGTGGGTGGATCACTTGAGGTCAGGAGTTCGAGACGAGCCTGACCAACATGGTGAAACTCCATCTCTACCAAAAATACAAATATTAGTGGGCGTGGTGGCAGCGCCAGTAATCTCAGCTACTGGGGAGGCTGAGGCAGGAGAATTGTTCGAATCTCGGAGGCAGAGGTTCCAGTGAGCCAAGATGGCACCACTGTACTCCAGTCTGGCCGTCTCAAACAACAATAACAACAACACATACTTCCAAAGATACCTTTTGTTAGTGTAAGAATAGGGACCATGAGTTTCCATCTTTGAATGTTCAGGACATAGATGAATGTTCAGGACAAAGATGTTCCATCTTTGAATGTTCTGAACATCTTTGAATGTTCAGGACTCTTATGCCTGGTGCATAAGAGTCTTCAATAAATAATGTTGAATGAATGAATTTATAAAACGGAGACGGCATAATTGACTGTACTAGCCAACAGCGTTGTAGTGATGAAATCATGCAAGATAATGAATATGAAAGTTCTCTGAACGCTGAAAAGCATTATGTAAGTACAAAATTGTGTGATAATGGGCCCGATGTGGTGGCTCATGCCTGTAATCCTAGCACTTTGGGACACAGAGGCGGGTGGATCACCTGAGGTCAGTAGTTCGAGACCAGCCTGAGCAACATGGTAAAACCCCGTCTCTACTAAAAAATACAAAAATCAGCCAGGCGTGGTGGTGCATGCCTGAAATCCCAGCTACTTGAGGGGCTGAGGCAGGAGAATCGCTTGAACCCAGGAGGCGGAGGTTGCAGTAAGCTGAGATCGTGCCACTGCACTGTCACTGTGTTGGCCAGGCTGGTCTCAAAATCCCGACCTCGTGATCCGCCCGCCTTGGCCTCCCAAAGTGCTGGGATTACAGGCGTGAGCCACCGTGCCCGGCCGTGATTTTGTTTTGTTGTTTGTTTTGGTTTGGTTTGGTTTGATTTTTTTGAAATGAAGTTTCACTCTTGCTTGTCACCCAGGTTGGAGTACAATAGTACAATCTCGGCTCACTGCAACCTCTGCCTCCTGGGTTCAAGCAATTCACCTGCCTCAGCCTGCTAAGTAGCTGGGATTACAGGCACCTGCCACCACGCCTGGCTAATTTTTGTATTTTTGGTAGAGACAGGGTTTCACCATGTGGGCCAGACTGGTCTCGAACTCCTGACCTCAGGTGATTCACCTGTCTCAGTCTCCCAAAATGCTGGGATTACAGGTGTGAGCCACCACGGCCGGCAGCGATTGTTTGCTTTGCAACAGTAAAGAGAAGCAAAAGGACCACACTGCTGCAAAAACCAAGCAATCCTAATCTAGAGGGAACTGTTAATTAAACATCTATTAATGAATACATTTGCATGGCCAGATTGATATGAAGGTTAAGCACTCTAACTCTGTCCTTATCACTCATGGCCAAGTAATGAGGCTCCTGTTAGAAAAAACAAAACAAAACATACATATTGACAAGATGAGACACTTACTTTTATTAATTCAATTATTTGGCTTTGGTCAATGCTAATGATGGTAATGATTGATGGCTACATGCAGTGGGGAACCATCAGAAATGGAAATAAAAATCTTCAGCATGTCGTACGTGAATCTGCAGAGGTGTGAGTAAAGAACAATGGAAACTGAGAGAAAACAGCACCTCCAGGTGCCTATAGGTGGCAGTCAGATCCAGAATAGCCATCCAGGTTTACAGAAAACTAAATCCAACTTTAAAAGGAATTACCAGACAGAGTGTTGCAGCTCTGCCCAGCCACTTATACACTGTTGGTAGGAATATAAATTAGTCCAGCCAATGTGGAGAGCAGTTTGAAGATTTCTGAAAGAGTTAAGTTATGGGCCAGGCGTGGTGGCTCATGCCTGTAATCCCAGCACTTTGGAAGGTCGAGGCAGGTGGATCACGAGTTCAGAAGATAGAGGCCAGCCTGGCCAATATGGTGAAACCCCGTCTCTACTAAAAATACAAAAATTAGCCGGGCGTGATGGCACTCGCCTGTAGTCCCAGCTACTCAGGAGGCTGAGGCAGGAGAATCACTTGAATTCTGGAAGTGGAGGTTGCAGTGAGCTGAGATTGCATCACTGCCCTCCAGCCTGGCGACAGAGGAAGACTCTGTCTCAAAAAAAAAAGAACTAAGTGATGGATGAACTACCATTCAACCCAGCAATACCACTTCTGGTTATATAACCAGAGGAAAATACATTTTTCTACCAAGAGGACTCATATGTTCATTACAGCTCTGTTCACAATAGCAAAAACATGGAATCAACCCAGGTGTCTATCAGTGGTGCACTGGATAAAGAAAATGTGGTACATGTACATACTGGAATACTAAGCAGCCACAGAAAAAGAATGAAATCATGTCCTTTACAGCAACACAGATAGAATTGGAGGCCATTATCCCAAGCCAACTAAGACAGAAACAGAGACCAGGCATGGTGGCTCACGCCTGTAATCCCAGCACTTCAGGAGGCTAAGGTGGATAGATCACTTGAACCCAGGAGGCGGAGGTTGCAGTGAGCAGAGACCATGCCATTGCACTCCAGCCTGGCCAACAAGAGCAAGACTCTGTCTCAAAACAAAAACAAACAAACAAAACAAAAAGAAAGACAGAAACAGAAAACCAAACATTGCCTGTTCTCTTATAAGTGAGAGCTAAACACTGAGTCCACATGGACACGAAGATGGGAACAGTAGACACTGGGGACAACTAGAGAAGGGAGAGAAGGAGTGGGGCAAGGGCTGAAAAACTACCTGTCAGATATGATGCTCACTACCTGGATGATGGGTTCAGTCATACCCCAAACCTCAGTACCTCAGTACCAAAGATTGAAATTGCTCCAAAAATTTTACTTTTATTTTTATTTATTTTTTTGAGACAGAGTCTCGTTCTGTTTCCCAGTCATGCAAAAGCATGATCTCGGCTCACTGCAACCTCCACCTCCCGGGTGCAAGTGATTCTCATGCCTCAGCCTCCCAAGTAGCTATGATCACAGGCATCCACCACCATGCCCAGCTCATTTTTGTACTTTTAGTAGAGATGGGATTTTGCCATGTTGGCCAGGCTGCTCTCGAACTCCCAACCGCAGGTGATCCACCCACCTTAGCCTCACAAAGTCCTGGGATTACAGGCATGAGCTACTACACCTGGCCCCCAACTTTTACTTTTAAATATTTCCTACACAATATATGGTGCAATGGCTGGGTGCAGTGGCTCACGCCTGTAATCCCAGCACTTTGGGAGGCCAAGGCAGGCGGATCACCTGAGGTTAGGAGTTCGAGATCAGCCTGACCAACATGGAGAAACCCCATCTCTACTAAAAATACAAAATTAGCCAGGCATAGTGGCACGCGCCTGTAATCCCAGCTACTTGGGAGGCTGAGGAAGGAGAATCGCTTGAACCTGGGAGGCACAGGTTGCGGTGAGCTGAGATTGCGCCATTGCACTCCAGCCTGGGCAACAAGAGTGAAACTCCAACTCAAAATATATATATATATATATATATATGATGCAATGTGAAAAAATAAAGGAACATATATTCACATACAAAAAATAAAGACAGACGACAGGAAACTGACAAACCTGCTGTTAACTAAAAACAAATAGCTAAAAACTAACCGGGAAGTTTTTACAATACAGTCTTACAAGTGTTCCAAATGTCAGCAAAAAGAATAAGCCTTTAGAAGGAAGAGCTCCTGAATGTACATAACTGCAGGATGAGTCAACGGTAGGGTCTTGAACTGGCACTAGGGAAAATTTTTCCAGGACGAGTATAATTAACAGCTTCAGTCATTACGAAGTGGTGTTGAGTCTAGGGAACAGGCTGAGGGAAATGTTGTCCTCAGAATTAAAACAGTGATAAATCAAGACATAATCGATGAGATGCACCATCTGTAGAGGTAACTCACCCTAAGAAATGTTTTGCAAATGTGTTTGCAGGGAAACTTCGTAAGACCTGAGTGCAATGCTCTTGACTAAAATTAACAACGTATTTTATGCCTCTGTGCCTTCACACGTGTTCCTTCTGCCCATTACATCTTCTGTTATCCTTGTCTCCCCTTTCCCCAGTCCATTGGGTAAAGTATTATTCTTTCAGAATGTAGTCCAGGCATCATCATAACCTGTGCCTGAGAACAGAATGAATTATTTCCTCATCTTTCCTACTTCTCTTCTCCATATATCATATTATCATTTGAGGATCTGTCTCACCTAGCACATTGCAGGCTCTTTGAGGGCAGAACCCAAACCTCTTTTCCCCAGCATCTCCTACCTCAGTGCCCAATCAAATAGGTATTTATTCAAGGGATCAACTGAGTGGACCAGGAGAGGGGAGGAAGCATATTCTTATCCTAAAAAGTACATCAGTGCCGGGCGCGGTGGCTCACGCCTGTAATCCCAGCACTTTGGGAGGCCAAGGCGGGTGAATCACCTGAGGTTAGGAGTTTGAGACCAGTCTGCCCAACATGGCAAAATCCCTTCTCTACTAAAAATACAAAAAATTAGTTAGGCGTGGTGGCGGGCGCCTGTAATCCCAGCTACTCAGGGGGCTGAGGCAGGAGAATCCCTTGAACCCAGGAGGTGGAGGTTGCAATGAGCCAAGATCGCACCACGGCACTCCAGCCTGGATGGGAAGAGCAAAACTCCGCCTCAAAAAAAAAAAAAAAAAAGGTACATCAGTGCCGGGCGTAGTGGCTCTGTAATCCCAGCACTTTGGGAGGCCAAGGTGGGTCGATCACTTGAGCCCAGGAATTCCAGACCAGACCAGCCTGGGCAACGTGTTGAAATCCTGTCCTCTACTTAAAAAAAAAATAGAAAAAGGCCGGGCGCAGTGGCTGAAGCCTGTAATCCCAGCACTTTGGGAGGCCGAGACGGGCGGATCACGAGGTCAGGAGATGGAGACCATCCTGGCTAACACGGTGAAACCCCGTCTCTACTAAAAAATACAAAAAACTAGCCGGGCGAGGTGGCGGATGCCTGTAGTCCCAGCTACTCGGGAGGCTGAGGCAGGAGAATGGCGTGAACCCGGGAGGCGGCGCTTGCAGTGAGCTGAGAGCCGGCCACTGCACTCCAGCCTGAGCGACAGAGCGAGACTCCGTCTCAAAAAAAAAAAAAAAAAAAGCAGGGTGTGGTGGTGCATGCCTGTAGTCCGTGGTGCATGCCTGTAGTCCGAGCTACATGTTAGGCTGAGGGAGGAGAATCGCTTGAACCTGGGAGACCGAGGTTGCAGCAAGCTAAGATCATGCCACTGCACTCCAGCCTGGGCAACAGAGCAAGACTCTGTCTCAAAAAAAGAAAAAAAAGTATATCAGAATATTTGGATAGGTAGTGGTGGCTTGCAGGATTGGCATATTCAATATTGCAATAGATTTGGTGGGCAGTTTCAGAATCCGCAGGAGCCATGAGATTTTTTATGTTTATTCAAAGAGATCTCAGGCCGGGCACGGTGTAATCCCAGCCTGAAATCCCAGCACTTTGAGAGGCCGAGGAGGGCGGATTACCTGAAGTTAGGAGTTCAAGACCAGCCTGGCCAACATGGTGAAACCCCATATCTACTAAAAATACAAAAAATTAGCTGGGCGTGGTGGTGGGTGCCTGTAATCCCAGCTACTTGGGAGGCTGAGGCAGGAGAATCACTTGAACCTGGAAGGCAGAGGTTGAGCCAAGATCATGCCATTGTCCTCCAGCCTGGGCAACAGAAGTGAAACTCTGTCTCCAAAAAAAAAAAAAAAAAAGATATCTCCAATTATTTTTTAAGTGAGAGATTGTTTTAGTAAGGAGACAAATTTATAAATGGAAATGTGCAGCTTGCTATAAAAGTATGCAAAAGATTAAGAATGGTATAAAGCTAAAGAAGAATTAAATCCCCAGGTGGCAATCAGAAGTTGCACAGAGGAGGAAATGGATTGATCTCAGTCTTGAAAGATAAACAGAAGTTTGTTGAGTATGATGGTTAATTTAGGTGTCAGCTCAACAGGATTAAGGGGATACCCACATAGCCGGTAAAGCGTTATTTCTAGGTATGTCTCTGAAGATATTTCCAGAAGAGATTGGCATTTCAATCAGTGGACCAAGTAAGGAAGATCTGCCCTCACCCAGGGTGCGCAGGCACCATCCAATCAATTGAGGACCCAGATCGAACAAAAAGGCAGGGGAAAGAAGAACTCCCCCTCTTCCCCTTCAACAGAAACACCCATCTTTTCTTGCCCTTGCACATCAGAACCTCATGTTGTCCAGTCTTTGGACTGTAGAACTTGCACCAGCAGACCCCTATATTCTCAGATCTTTGGCCTTGGACTGAGAGTTACACCATTGACTCCTCTGGTTCTCAAGCCTCTGGACTTGGACTGAGCCACACTACCTGCTTCCCTGGTCCTCTGCTTTTTGACAGCATGTCATGAGGCCTCAGCTTCCATAATTGCATGAGTCAATTCTCCTGATAAATCCCCTATCTATCTATCTACCTACCTACCTACCTGCCTGCCTACCTACCTACCTATTTTCCCATCCATCCATCCTATTGGTTCTGTTTCTCTAGAGAACCTAGACCAATACATTAAGCAAAGTGTCAGGCAGAGGGAATAGCGTTCACAAAGCAAGCAGTTTCCGCTGCTTGGAGCAGAGACCTAAAATAACAGTGAGGCTGGGCACAGTGGCTCACACCTGTAATCCCAGGACTTGGGAGGCTGAGGCAAGTGGATTACCTGAGGTCAGGAGTTTGAGACCAGCCTGGCCAACACACTGAAACCCTGTGTCTTCTAACAATACAAAAATTAGCCGGGCGTGGTAGTGCATACCTACTGTAGTCCCAGCTACCTGGGTGGCTGAGGCAGGAGAATCACTTGAACCCAGGAGGCGGAGGTTGGGCTGCAGTGAGGTGAGATTACGCCACTGCACTCCAGCCTGGGCAGCAAAGCCAGACTCTGTCTCAAAAAAATAATTATAAATAAAATAAAATAAAATAACAGTGGTTTAAACAGTCAAACAATTTATTTCTGTCTCTACAAAGACCTAGAGTTCTTTATCCAACTATTCCAAAAGCAAGGTGTGTCCTTCATCCTTTGTGGTCCAAGATGTTTGGTTAGTGCTCCAGCCATCACGTCCACATTCCAGATAGCACAGAAGAAAGAAGTACAAAGGAACTTAAAAACTATCATTTTATGCAGGTTCTTAGTCCACATCCATCCCATTAGCCCAACACAGTCTCATAACCACAACTAGCAGCAAAATTCTCTGGGAAATACAGTATTTATTCTGGGTATCACATCTCCACCTAAAAATTTGGCATTCTATACCTGTGAAAGGGGAGAACAGATAATGGGGGACAATGAGCTATTTTTGTCACATATTCTTATCTCCACTTTTTTTTTTTTTTTTTTTTTTAGATAGCGTCTCACTCTGTTGCCCAGGCTGGAGTGCAGTGGCACGATCTCAGGTCACTGAAACCTTTGCCTCCCATGTTCAAGCAATTCTCCTGCCTCAGCCTCCTGAGTAGCTGGGACTACAGGCATGCACTACCATACCTGTGTAATTTTTGTATTTTTAGTAGAGACGGGGTTTCACCATGTTGGCCAGGCCGGTCTCGAACTATGACCTCAAGTGATCTGCCCACCTCAGCCTCCTAAAGTGTTGGGATTACAGGTGTGAGCCACTGCACCTGACCTTTTTTTTTTTTTTTTTTTTGAGACTGAGTCTTGCTCTGTTGCCCAGGCTGGAGTGCAGTGGCACAGTCTCGGCTCACTGCAAACTCCGTCTCCAGGTTCAAGAGATTCTCCTCCCTCAGCCTCCCAGGTAGCTAGAATTACAGGCACCTGCCAACATGCCTGGGTAATTTTTGTATTTTTAGTAGAGACGGGGTTTCACCATGTTGACTAAGCTGGTCTTGAACTCCTGACCTCAAATTATCCACCTGCCTCAGCTTCCCAAAGTGCTGGGATTACAGGCGTGAGCCACCACACCTGGCCATCTTCATTTTTTATATACAATCAATGCAAAGAGTGGTTGCATGATTTTCATGGTGCATTCAGGAAATTTCAAGTAGTTTTTCTTAGCTTATGCATAAAGTGTAAAGTAGGGAGAATGAATGGTAATAGAGCTAGAAAGATAATCAAGTGATCAGAACATTAAGGTATGGACCCAGTGTGGTGGCTCACGCCTGGGAGACCAAAGTGGGAGGATCACGTGAGGTCAGGAGTTTAAGACCAGCCTGGCCAACATGGTGAAATCCTGTCTCTATTAAAGAAAAAAAAAAAAATACAAAAATTAGCTGGGCATGGTGGCGGGAGCCTGTAATCCCAGCTACTTGGGAGGCTGAGGCAGGAGAATCACTTGAATCTGGAGGCATAGGTTTCAGTGAGCCAAGATCACGCCATTGCACATCAGCCTGGTCAACAGGAACGGAACTCAGTCTCAAACAAACAAACAAACAAACAAACAAAAATTAAGGTGTGGCTTGCTATTCAAGTTACTCAAGGACTCAATAATTTGATCAATTAGGTAAAATGAGTTTCTGGATTTTCTGAAATGGAAAGGAGACCCAGGATAGCAGTGATAATGCCATGTTACTGCCTACCTGTGGGAAAGAACTGTCTCTCTGTTCCTTCTACTTCTTACCCTTTAAATGCAAAGAAACAGCAGCGAGAAATAAGCTGAGGAAAGGACTACTAATATTTTAATCAATATTCATTGAAATAAATTGTACTAAGCACTTGCTTAGTACCAATGCTTAGTACAAGCATTTGTGTATGTGGCCCAAATCCAATCCATGTAATCATAATAGTCTATCAAAGCAGCAATGCCACTGTTTCAGTAAAGAAAGTGTTTTTATGGTCAGGTGCAGTGGCTCATGCCTATAATCCCAACACTTTGGGAGGCTGAGGTGGGTGGATCACCTGAGGTCAGGAGTTCAAGACCAGCTTGGTCAACATGGTGAAACCCTGTCTCTACTAAAAATATGAAAAATTAGCCTGGTGTGGTGGCACGTGTCTGTGAGCCCAGCTACTTGGAGGCTGATCGTGAAAGTTCTTCCCTCATGAGTAGATTAATCCATTCGTAAGTGAGTGTATTAATGGGTTATCTTGGGAGGGGAACTGTTGGATTTATAAGAAGGGGAAGATAGACCTGAGCTAGCATGTTAGCATACTCAGCCATCTTGCCATATGATACCCTGTGCTACCTTGGGACTCTTCTGAGAATCCCCACAAGCAAGAAGGCTCTCAAAAGATATGCCCCACTGACCTTGGATTTCCAAGCCTCCTTAGCCATAGAAAATAAATTCAGTTCTTTGTAAATTACTCAGTTTTAGGTATATTGCTATAAGCAACAGAAAATGGACTAAGACAATGGTCTTATCCGGAACTTTGTAAACTAGAATTGGCTGTTTAGCTTCAGTATGTATTTTTCATAGATTCAAAATAATTTTGTTTTGAATTGCACAATGAAGGAGCGTCCTAAGCTTTTCAGCATGTAGAGGCTCTAAATACCAGTCTGGCATTGTGATAAGGCAGAGAATTTAAATCAAGTCCAGTTTGTGCCCCATGACTATTCTTTCTGGTTACATTTCAGAAAAATAGGAATGGATGCGTAGCTCAGGGAGAAGCATGAGGCTTTTCCTCAAAATTTTGGTTTAGAAAATGAGGTATTCTAGTATGTTAATTATAGGCATTTCAACTGAGAAGTCTAATAGCATTGGACCAGAATAGTCACAACAGTCCAAAGTCATGGATAAACTTAAGTTAAAGGAAACAAATAGTAAGAGCCTTCCAAATTAATCTGTATCAGAGAAGATGATAAACAGATGAATGGGAACTAGAAACCATGCAGACTTAACTAGATATAAAACAAACAGCTATCTAATGATTTTCTGTTTACTCTGAGCCCAAGATATTCCTGTATCTTTTCAGCTAAACCGCTGTTTTATGAAGGAAATTTAAATAAGATTCTGTCTCTGCCAAGAAAATAACATCTAAGACATCGTCATATTTAATACTGCTTTAATTTTGTTTACAATAGTGGTCCCCGGCCTCTTTGGAACCAGGGATTCATTTTGTGGAAGACAATATCTCCATGGACAGGGTCGTGGGGAAGGTTTTGGGCTGAAACTGTTCCACTACTCAGATCATCAAACATTAGATTCTCATAAGGAGCATGCAACCTAGATCACTTGCATGTGCAGTTCACAGTAGAGCTGGTGCTTCTGTGAGAATCAAATGCTGCCAATGATCTGACAGGAGGCAGAGCTCAGGATTAATGCTCACTCATCCACCTCTGCCATTCTGCTGTGTGGCCCACTTTCTAACAGGCCCGGTACCAGTTTGTGGCCCGGGGTTTGTGACCCCTGTTTTACACAATAACATTTCCACACGTCTCTCATGGTCTGTCTTTCAGATCCACTGCTTGTCTCAACTCAAGTCTGGCTACCTGAAAATTAGATTTTTTTGTAAATTGAAATTTGAATATCTTTATGTTGACTACACAGTCTCCACTTTTACACAGTCCCTACTGTCTTATATCATACCTCTCTAGCTGGGAAGATATCAACTTTACATTAACTTTTCCTGTTTCAGGGCTATTATTTTATCTTCAATTATCAAAATCTATCTACTTTTTTTTAAAACGTAGACACATAAACTAAAATTTTATTAATGTGAGGTGCATACTAAGTATCTTTTTTCAACTTTTTTTCACATAATTTTTTTCTTATACTTTATGTTCTAGGGTACATGTGCACAACGTGCAGGTTTGTTACATATGTATACATGTGCCATGTTGGTGTGCTGCACCCATCAACTCGTCATTTACATTAGGTATATCTCCTAACGCTGTCCCTCCCCCTACTCCTCACCCTACAACAGGCCCCGGTGTGTGATGTTCCCCTTCCTGTGTCCAAGTGTTCTCATTGTTCAGTTCCCACCTATGAGTGAGAACCATGTAGTGTTTGGTTTTCTGTTCTTGCGATAGTTTGCTGAGAATGATGGTTTCCAGCTTCATCCATGTTCCTACAAAGGACATGAACTCATCCTTTTTTATGGCTGCATAGTATTCCATGGTGTATATGTGCCATATTTTCTTAATCCAGTCTGTCACTGATGGACATTTGGGTTGATTCCAAGTCTTTGCTATTGTGAATAGTGCCGCAATAAACATACGTGTGCATATGTCTTTATAGCAGCATGATTTGTAATCCTTTGGGTATAAACCCAGTAATGGGGTGGCTGGGTCATATGGTATTTCTAGTTCTACATCCTCGAGGAATTGCCACACTGTCTTCCACAATGGCTGAACTAGTTTACAGTCCCACCAACAGTGTAAAAGTTGTCCTATTTCTCCACATCCTCTCCAGCACCTGCTGTTTCCTGACTTTTTAATGATCACCATTCTAACTGGTATGAGATGGTATCTCATTGTGGTTTGATTTGCATTTCTCTGATGGCTAGTGATGATGAGCATTTTTTCATGTGTCTGTTGGCTGCATAAATGTCTTCTTTTGAGAAGTGTATTGTTCATATCCTTTGCCCACTTTTTGATGGGGTTGTTTTTTTTCTTGTAAATTTGTTTGAGTTCTTTATAGGTTCTGGATATTAGCCCTTTGTCAAATGAGTAGATTGCAGAAATTTTCTCCCATTCTGTAGGTTGCCTGTTCACTCTGATGGTAGTTTCTTTTGCTGTGCAGAAGCTCTTTAGTTTAATTAGATCCCATGTGTCAATTTTGGCTTTTGTTGCCATTGCTTTTGGTGTTTTAGACATGAAGTCCTTGCCCATGCCTATGCCCTGAATGGTATTACTTAGGTTTTCTTCTAGGGTTTTTATGGTTTTAGGTCTAACATTTAAGTCTCTAATCCATCTTGAATTAATTTTTGTATAAGGTGTAAGGAAGGGATCTAGTTTCAGCTTTCTACTTCTGACTAGCCAGTTTTTCCAGCAACATTTATTAAATAGGGAATCCTTTCCCCATTTCTTGTTTTTGTCAGGTTTGTCAAAGATCAGATGGTTGTAGATGCGTGGTATTATTTCTGAGGGCTCTGTTCTGTTGCATTGGACTATATCTCTGTTTTGGTATCAGTACCATGCTGTTTTGGTTACTGTAGTCTTGTAGTATAGTTTGAAGTCAGGTAGCGTGATACCTCCAGCTTTGTTCTTTTGGCTTAGGATTGTCTTGGCAATGTGGGGTCTTCTTTGGTTCCATATGAACTTTAAAGTAGTTTTTTCCAATTCTGTGAAGAAAGTCATTGTTAGCTTAATGGGGATGGCATTGAATCTATAAATTACTTTGGGCAGTATGGCCATTTTCACGATATTGATGATTTCTATCTATGAGCTTGGAATGTTCTTCCATTTGTTTGTGTCCTCTTTTATTTCATTGAGCAGTGGTTTATAGTTCTTGAAGAGGTCCTTCGAATCCCTTGTAAGTTGGATTCCTAGGTATTTTATTCTCTTTGAAGCAATTGTGAATGGGAGTTCACTCGTGATTTGGCTCTCTGTCTCTTATTGGTATATAAGAATGTTTGTGATTTTTGCATATTGATTTTGTATCCTGAGACTTTGCTGAAGTTGCTTATCAGATTAAGGAGATTTTGGGTTGAGACAATGGGGTTTTCTAAATATATAATCATGTCATCTGCAAACAGGGACAATTTGGCTTCCTCTTTTCCTAATTGGACACCCTTTATTTCTTTCTCCTGCCTGATTGCCCTGGCCAGAACTTCCAGCACTATGTTCAATAAGAGTGGTGTGAGAAGGCATCCTTGTCTTGTGCCAGTTTTCAAAGCGAATGCCTCCAGTTTTTGCCCCTTTGGTATTACATTGGCTGTGTGCTTGTCATAAACAGCGCTTATTATTTTGTGATACATTCCATCAATACTGAATTTATTGAGAGTTTTTAGCATGAAGAGCTGTTGAATTTTGTCAAAGGCCTTTTCTGCATCTATTGAGATAATCATGTGGTTTTTGTTTTTGGTTCTATTTATATGTTGGATTACATTTATTGATTTGCATATATTGAACCAGCCTTGCAACCCAGGGATGAAGCCCACTTGATCATGGTGGATAAGCTTTTTGATGTGCTGCTGGATCCGGTTTGCCAGTATTTTATTGAGGATTTTTGCATCAATGTTCATCAGGGATATTGGTCTAAAAGTCTCTTTTTTTGTTGAGTCTCTGCCAGGCTTTGATATCAGGATGATGTTGGCCTTATAAAATGAGTTAGGGAGGATTCCCTCTTTTTCTGTTGATGGGAATAGTTTCAGAAGGAATGGTACCATCTTCTCCTTGTACTTCCGGTAGAATTCTGCAGTGAATCCATCTGGTCCTGAACTTTTTTTCATTGGTAGGCTATTAATTATTGCCTCAATTTCAGAGCCTGTTATTGGTCTATTCAGGGATTCGACTTCTTCCTGGTTTAGTCTTGGGAGAGCGTATGTATCCAGGAATTTATCCATTTCTTCTAGGTTTTTGAGTTTATTTGCATAGAGGTGTTTATAGTATTCTCTGATGGTAGTTTGTATTTCTGTGGGATCGGTGGTGATATCCCCTTTATCATTTTTTATTGCGTCTATTTGATTCTTCTCTCTTTTCTTCTTTATTAGTCTTGCTAGCAATCTATCAATTTTGTTGATCTTTTCAAAAATCCAGCTCCTGGATTCATTGATTTTTTGAAGGGTTTTTGTGTCTCAGTCTCCTTCAGTTCTGCTCTGATCTTAGTTATTTCTTGCCTTCTGCTAGCTTTTGAATGTGTTTGCTCTTGCTTCTCTAGTTCTTTTAATTGTAATGTTAGGGTGTCAATTTTAGATCTTTCCAGCTTTCTCTTGTGGGCATTTAGTGCTATAAATTTCCCTCTACACACTGCTTTAAATGTGTCCCAGAGATTCTGGTATGTTGTATCTTTGTTCTCATTGGTTTCAAAGAACATCTTTATTTCTGCTTTCATTTCGTTGTGTACCCAGTAGTCATTTAGGAGCAAGTGGTTCAGTTTCCATGTAGTTGAGCAGTTTTGATTGAGTTTCTTAATCCTGAGTTCTAGTTTGATTGCACTGTGGTCTGAGACACAGTTTGTTATAATTTCTGTTCTTTTACATTTGCTGAGAGCTGCTTTACTTCCAACTGTGCGGTCAAATTTGGAATAAGTGCAATGTGGTGCTGAGAAGAAGGTATATTCTTCTCATTTGTGGTGGAGAGTTCTGTAGACGTCTATTAGGTCTGCTTTGTGCAGAGGTGAGTTCAATTCCTAGATATCGTTGTTAACTTTCTGTCTCATTGATCTGTCTAATGTTGACAGTGGAGTGTTAAAGTCTCCCATTATTATTGTGTGGGAGTCTAAATCTCTTTGTAAGTCTCTAAGGACTTGCTTTATGAATCTGGGTGCTCCTGTGTTGGGTGCATATATATTTAGGATAGTTAGCTCTTCTTGTCGAATTGATCGCTTTACCATTATGTAATGGCCTTCTTTGTCTCTTTTGATCTTTGTTGATTTAAATTCTTTTTTATCAGAGACTAGGATGGCAATCCCTGCCTTTTTGCGTTTTCCATTTGCTTGGTAGATCTTCCTCCATCTCTTTATTTTGAGCCTATATGTATCTCTGCATGTGAGATGCATCTCCTGAATACAGCAAACTGATGGATCTTGACTCTTTATCCAATTTGCCAGTCTGTGTTTTTTAATTGGAGCATTTAGCCCCTTTATGTTTAAGGTTAATATTGTTATGTGTGAACTTGATCCTGTCATTATGATGTTAGCTGGTTATTTTGCTCGTTAGTTGATGTGGTTTCTTCCTAGCATTGATGGTCTTTACATTTTGACATGTTTTTGCAGTGGCTGGTATCAGTTGTTCCTTTCCATGTTTAGGGCTTCCTTCAGGATCTCTTGTAGGGCAGGCCTGGTGGTGACAAAATCTCTCGGCATTTGTTTGTCTGTAAAGGATTTTATTTCTCCTTCACTTATGAAGCTTAGTTTGGTTGGATATGAAATTCTGAGTTGAAACTTCTTTTCTTTAGGAATGTTGAATATTGGCCCCCACTCTCTTCTGTCTTTTGTGCTGAGAGATCCGCTGTTAGTCTGATGGGCTTCCCTTTGCGGGTAACCCGACCTTTCTCTCTGGCTGCCCTTAACATTTTTTCCTTCATTTCAACTTTGGTGAATCTGACAATTATGTGTCTTGGAATTGTTCTTCATGAGGAGTATCTTTGTGGCATTCTCTGTATTTCCTGAATTTGAATGTTGGCCTGCCTTGCTAGATTGGGGAAGTTCTCCTGGATAATATCCTGCAGAGTGTTTTCCAGCATGGTTCCATTCTCCCTTTCACTTTCAGGTACACCAATCAAACGTAGATTTGGTCTTTTCACATAGTCCCATATTTCTTGGAGGCTTTGTTCATTTCTTTTTACTCTTTTTTCTCTAAACTTCTCTTCTCACTTCATTTCATTCATTTTATCTTCGATCACTGATACCCTTTCTTCCAGTTGATTGAGTCAGTTACTGAAGGTTGTGCATTTGTTATGTAGTTCTTGTGCCATGGTTTTCAACTCTATCAGGTCATTTAAGGACTTCTCTACATTGGCTATTGTAGTTAGCCATTCATCAAATCTGTTTTTAAGGTTTTTCACTTCTTTGAGCTGGCTTCAAACTTCCTCCTTTAGCTCGTGAAGTTTGATCATCTGAAGCCTTCTTCCCTCAATTTGTCAAAGTCATTCTCCATCCAGCTTTGTTCCATTGCTGGTGAGGAGCTGTGTTCCTTTGAAGGAGGAGATGTGCTCTGATTTTTAAAATTTTCAACTTTTCTACTCTGTTTTTTCCCCATATTTGTGGTTTGATCTACCTTTGGTCTTTGATGATGGTAATATACAGATGGGATTTTGGTGTGGATGTCCTTTCTGTTTGCTAGTTTTCCTTCTAACAGTCTCAGCTGCAGGTCTGTTGGAGTGTGCTGGAGGTCCACTGTAGACCCTGTTTGCCCTGGCATCAGCAGCGGAGGCTGCAGAAGAGTGAATATTGCTGAACAGCAAATGTTGCTGCCTGATTGATCCTCTGGAAGCTTCACCTCAGAGGAGTATCCGGCCGTGTGAGTGTGAGGTGTCAGTCTGCCCCTAGTCAGGGGTGTCTCCCAGTTAGGCTACTCGGGTTCAGGGACCCACTTGAACAGGCAGTCTGTCCATGCTCAGATCTCAAACTCCATGCTGGGAGAACCACTACTCTCTTCAAAGCTGTCAGACAAGAACATTTAAATCTGCAGAGGTTTCTGCTGCCTTTTGTTTGGCTATGCCCTGCCCCCAGAGGTGGAGTTTACAGTGGCAGGCAGGCCTCCTTGAGCTGCAGTGGGCTCCACCCAGTTTGAGCTTCCCAGCTGCTTTGTTTACCTACTCAAGCCTCAGTAATGGTGGGCGCCCCTCCCCCAGACTCGCTGCCACCTTGCAGTTAGATCTCAGACTGCTGTGCTAGCAATGAGGGAGGCTCCGTGGGCATGGGACCCTCCGAGCCAGGCACAGGATGTAATCTCCTGGTGTGCCATTTGCTAAGACCCTTGGTAAAGTGCAGTATTATGGTGGGAGTGACCTGATTTTCTAGGTGTTGTGTGTTAAGGTTTCCCTTGACTAGGAAAGAGAATTTCCTTTCCCCTTGTGCTTCCTGGGTGAGGCGATGCCTTGCCCTGCTTCGGCTCTTGCTCAGTGGGCTGCACCCACTGTCCTGCACCCACTGCATGACATGCCCCAGTGATATGAACCAAGTACCTCAGTTGGAAATGCAGAAATCACCCGTCTCCTGTGTCGCTCATGCTGGGAGCTGGAGGCTGGAGCTGTTCCTATTTGGCCATCTTGGAACTGTGCCAAAATCTATCTACTTTTAGATACTTTAACTTGAAAATACATAGCAAACAATTAAAGATTATTTAAAATAGCAGTTTTCCCATGAGTATAAAAAATAAACAATAAAAGCAATATTTGCTGAGTATTTAAAAGTGCCAGGCACTGTGCAATGTGCTTTGTTTAAGTAAATGTTTGACAAAATAAAAGGTCTTTAAAAAGTTCCATGCTGGGGGGCGGAGCAAGATGGCTGAATAGGAACAGCTCCAGTCTCTAGCTCCCAGCCCAAGCAACATAGAAGACAGGTGATTTATGCATTTTCAACTGAGGTACTGGGTTCATCTCACTAGGGAGTGCCAGACAATCCGTGCTGGTCAGCTGCTGCAGCCCGATCAGTGAGAGCTGAAGCAGGGCAAGGCATCGGGTCACCTGGGAAGCACAAGGGGGAAGGGAATCCCTTTTCCTAGGCAGGGGAACTGAGACACACAACACCTGGAAAATCGGGTAACTCCCACCCCAATACTGCACTTTACCAAGGGTTTTAGCAAACAGGCACACCAGGAGATTATATCCCACACCTGCCTGGGAGGGTCCCACGCCCGCCAACGGAGCCTCCCTCATTGCTAGCACAGCAGTCTGCGATCTAAGGCAAGGCAACAGTGAGGCTGGGGGAGGGGTGCCTGCCATTGCTGAGGCTTAAGTAGGTAAACAAAGCCGCTGGGAAGCTCAAAGTGGGTGGAGCTCATAGCAGCTCAAGGAGCCCTGCCTGTCTCTGTAGACTCCACCTCTGGGGACAGGGCACAGCTAAACAACAACAACAAAAACAAACCAAAAAAAAGCAGCAGAAATATCTGCAGAGGAAAACGACTCTGTCTGACAGCTTTGAAGAGAGCAGTGGATCTCCCAACATGGAGGTTGAGATCTGAGAACGGACAGACTGCCTGCTCAAGTGGGTCCCTGACCCCTGAGTAGACTAACTGGGAGATATCCCCCACTAGGGGCACACTGACACCCCACACCTCACACAGTGGAGTACACCCCTGAGAGGAAGCTTCCAAACCAAGAATCAGACAGGTACACTCGCTGTTCAGCAATATTCTGTCTTCTGCAGCCTCTGCTGCTGATACCCAGGCAAACAGGGTCTGGAGTGGACCTCAAGCAATCTCCAACAGACCTACAGCTGAGGGTCTTGACTGTTAGAAGGAAAACTAACAAACAGGAAGGACACCCACACCAAAACCCCATCAGTACGTCACCATCACCAAAGACCAGAGGCAGATAAAACCACAAAGATGGGGAAAAAGCAGGGCAGAAAAGCTGGAAATTCAAAAAATAAGAGCACATCTCCCCCTGCAAAGGAACGTAGCTCATTGCCAGCAATAGATCAAACCTGGATGGAGAATGACTTTGATGAGATGAGAGAAGAAGGCTTTAGTCCATCAAACTTCTCAGAGCTAAAGGAGGAATTACGTACCCAGTGTAAAGAAACTAAAAATCGTGAAAAAAGAGTGGAAGAATAGATAACTAGAATAATTAATGCAGAGAAGGCCATAAATGAACTGACAGAGATGAAAACCATGACACAAGAAATACATGACAAATGCACAAGCTTCAGTAACCGACTCGATCAACTGGAAGAAAGAGTATCAGTGATTGAGGATCAAATGAATGAAATGAAGCAAGAAGAGAAAGCGAAAGAAAAAAGAAGAAAAAGAAATGAACAAAGCCTGCAAGAAGTATGGGATTATGTAAAAAGACCAAATCTACATCTGATTGGGGTGCCTGAAAGTCAGGGGGAAAATGGAACCAAGTTGGAAAACACTCTTCAGGATAACATCCAGGAAAACTTCCCCAACATAGTAGGGCAGGCCAACATTCAAATTCAGAAAATACAGAGAATGCCACAAAGATACTCCTTGAGTAGAGCAACTCCAAGACACATAATTGCCAGATTCCCCAAAGTTGAAATGAAGGAAAAAATCTTAAGGGCAGCCAGAGAGAAAGGTCGGGTTACCCACAAAGGGAAGCCCATCAGACTAACAGCAGATCTCTCGGCAGAAACTCTACAAGCCAGAAGACAGTGGGGGCCAATATTCAACATTCTTAAAGAAAAGAATTTTCAACCCAGAATCTCATATCCAGCCAAACTAAGTTTCACAAGTGAAGGAGAAATATAATCCTTTACAGATAAGCAAATGCTTAGAGATTTTGTCACCACCAGGCCTGCCTTACAAGAGACCCTGAAGGAAGCCCTAAACATGGAAAGGAACAACCAGTACCAGCCATTGCAAAAACATGCCAAAATGTAAAGACCATCGAGGCTAGGAAGAAACTGCATCAACTAACGAGCAAAATAACCAGTTAATATCATAATGGCAGGATCAATTCACACATAACAATATAAACCTTAAATGTAAATGGACTAAATGCTCCAATTAAAAGACACAGGCTGGCAAACTGGATAAAGAGTCAAGACCCATCAGTCTGCTGTATTCAGGAGACCCATCGCACATGCAGAGACATACATAGGCTCAAAATAAAGGGATGGAGGAAGATCTACCAAGCAAATGGAGAACAAAAAAAAGCAGGGGTTGCAATCTTAGTCTCTGATAAAACAGACTTTAAACCATCAGAGATCAAAAGAGACACAGAAGGCCATTACATAATGGTAAAGGGATCAATTCAACAGGAAGAGCTAACTATCCTAAATATATATGCACCCAATACAGGAGCACCCAGATTCATACAGCAAGTCCTTAGAGACTAACAAAGAGACTTAGATTCCCATACAATAATAATGGGAGACTTCAACACCCCACTGTCAATATTAGACAGATCAACGAGACAGAAAGTTAACAAGGATATCCAGGAATTGAACTCATCTCTGCACCAAGCGGACCTAATAGACATCTATAGAACTCTCCACCCCAAATCAACAGAATATACATTCTTCTCAGCACCACATCGCACTTATTCCAAAATTGACCACATACTTGAAAATAAAGCACTCCTCAGCAAATGTAAAAGAATGGAAATTATAACAAACTGTCTCTCAGACCACAGTGCAATCAGACTAGAACTCAGGACTACGAAACTCAATCAAAACTGCTCAACTACATGGAAACTGAATAACCTGCTCCTGAATGACTACTAGGTACATAACGAAATGAAAGCAGAAATAAAGATGTTCTTTGAAACCAATGAGAACAAAGATACAACATACCAGAATCTCTGGGACACATTTAAAGCAGTGTGTAGAGGGAAATTTATAGCACTAAATGCCCACAAGAGAAAGCTGGAAAGATCTAAAATTGACACCCTAACATTACAATTAAAAGAACTAGAGAAGCAAGAGCAAACACATTCAAAAGCTAGCAGAAGGCAAAAAATAACTAAGATCAGAGCAGAACTGAAGGAGATGGAGACACAAAAAACACTCCAGAAAATCAATGAATCCAGGAGTTGGTGTTTTGAAAAGATCAACAAAATTGATAGACCGCTAGCAAGACTAATAAAGAAGAAAAGAGAGAATCAAACAGACGCAATAAAAAATGATAAAGGGGATATCACCACCGACCCCACAGAAATACAAACTACCATCAGAGAATACTATAAACCCCTCTATGCAAATAAACTAGAAAATCTAGAAGAAATGGATAATTTCCTGGATACTTACACTCTCCCAAGACTAAACCAGGAAGAAGTTGAATTCCTGAATAGACCAATAACAGGCTCTGAAATTGAGGCAATAATTAATAGCCTACCAACCAAAAAAAGTCCAGGACCAGATGGATTCACAGCTGAATTCTACCAGAGGTACAAGGAGGAGATGGTACCATTCCTTCTGAAACTGTTCCAATCAATAGAAAAAGAGGGAATCCTCCCTAACTCATTCTATGAGGCCAACATCATCTTGATACCAAAGCCTGGCAGAGACACAACAAAAAAAGAGAATTTTAGACCAATATCCCTGATGAACATTGATGCAAAAATCCTCAGTAAAATACTGGCAAACCGGATCCAGCAGCACATCAAAAAGCTTATCCACCATGATCAAGTGGGCTGCATCCCTGGGATGCAAGGCTGGTTCAACATATGCAAATCAATGAACGTAATCCAGCATATAAACAGAAACAAAGACAAAAACTACATGATTATCTCTATAGATGCAGAAAAATCCTTTGACAAAATTCAACAGCCCTTCATGCTAAAAACTCTCAATAAATTCGGTATTGATGGAACATATCTCAAAATAATAAGAGCTATTTATGACAAACCCACAGCCAATACCATACCGAATGGGCAAAAACTGGAAAAATTCCCTTTGAATACTGGCACAAGACAGTTTTCTTGTGCCACTCACTACTCCTATTCAACATAGTGTTGGAAGTTCTGGCTAGAGCAATCAGGCAAGAGAAAGAAATAAAGGGTATTCAGTTAGGAAAAGAAGAAGTCAAATTGTCCCTATTTGCAGATGACATGATTGTATATTTAGAAAACCCCATCCTCTCAGCCCAAAATCTCCTTAAGCTGATAAGAAACTTCAGTAATGTCTCAGGATACAAAATTAATGTGCAAAAATCACAAGAATTCTTATACACCAGTAACAGACAAACAGAAAGCCAAATCATGAATGAACTTCCATTCACAATTGCTTCAAAGAGAATCAAATACCTGGAATCCAACTTACAAGGGATGTAAAGGACCTCTTCAAGGAGAACTACAAACCACTGCTCAGTGAAATAAAAGAGGACACAAACAAATGGAAGAACATACCATGCTCATGGATAGGAAGAATCAATATCATGAAAATGGCCATACTGCCCAAGGTAATTTATAGATTCAATGCCATCCCCATTAAGCTAACAATGACTTTCTTCACAGAATTGGAAAAAACTGCTTTAAAGTTCATATGGAACTAAAAAAGAGCCCCAAATGTCCATCTGTGACAGACTGGATTAAGAAAATGTGGCACATATGCACCATGGAATACTATGCAGCCATAAAAAAGGATGAGTTTGCGTCCTTTGTAGGGACATGGATGCAGCTGGAAACCATCATTCTTAGCAAACTATCACAAGAAGAGAAAACCAAACACCGCATGTTCTCACTCATAGGTGGGAACTGAACAATGAGATCACTTGGACTCGGGAAGGGGAACATCACACACTGGGGCCTATCATGGGGAGGGGGGAGGAGGGAGTGATTGCATTGGGGAGTTATACATGATATAAATGATGACTTGATGGGTGCTAACGAGTTGATGGGTGCAGCACACCAACATGGCATAAGTATACATATGTAACAAACCTGCACGTTATGCACATGTACCCTAGAACTTAAAGTATTAAAAAAAAAAAAAAAAAAGAACAAAGCTGGAGGCATCACACTACCTGACTTCAAACTATACTACAAGGCTACAGTAACCAAAACACCAATGTACTGGTACCAAAACAGAGATATAGACCAATGGAACAGAACAGAGTCCTCAGAAATAATACCACACATCTACAGCCATCTGATCTTTGACAAACATGAGTAAAACAAGAAATGGGGAAAGGATTCCCTATTTAATAAATGGTGCTGGGAAAATTGGCTAGCCATAAGTAGAAAGCTGAAACTGGATCCTTTCCTTACTCCTTATACGAAAATTAATTCAAGATGGATTAGAGACTTAAATTTTAGACCTAATACCATAGAAACCCTAGAAGGAAACCTAGGTAATACCATTCAGGACATAGGCATGGGCAACGACTTAATCTCTAAAACACCAAAAGGAACGGCAACAAAAGCCAAAATTGACAAATGGGATCTAATTAAACTAAAGAGCTTCTGCACAGCAAAAGAAACTACCATCAGAGTGAACAGGCAACCTACAGAATGGGAGAAAATTTTTGCAATCTGCTCATCTGACAAAGGGCTGATATCCAGAACCTACAAAGAACTCAAACAAATTTACAAGAAAAAAACAATCCCATCAAAAAGTGGGCAAAGGATATGAACAGACATTTCTCAAAAGAAGACATTCATACAGCCAACAGACACATGAAAAAATGCTCATCATCACTGGCCATCAGAGAAATGCAAATCAAAACCACAATGAGATACCATCTCACACCAGTTAGAATGGCAATCATTAAAAAGTTAGGAAACAACAGGTGCTGGAGAGGATGTGGAGAAATAGGAGAACTTTTACACTGTTGGTGGGATTGTAAACTAGTTCAACCATTATGGAATACAGTACGGTGATTCTTCAAGGATCTAGAACTAGAAGTACCATATGACCCAGCCATCCCATTACTGGGTATATACCCAAAGGATTATAAATCATGCTGCTATAAAGACACATGCACACGTATGTTTATTGCGGCACTATTCACAATAGCAAAGACTTGGAATCAACCCAAATGTCCATCAGTGACAGACTGGATTAAGAAAATGTGGCACATATATACCATGCAATACTATGCAGCCACAAAAAAGGATGAGTTTGTGTCCTTTGTAGGGACATGGATGCAGCTGGACACCATCATTCTTAGCAAACTATCACAAGAACAGAAAACCAAACACCGCATGTTCTCACTCATAGGTGGGAACTGAACAATGAGATCACTTGGATTCGGGAAGGGGAACATCATACACTGGGGCCTATCGTGGGGGTGGGGGGGAGGGATTGCATTGGGAGTTATACCTGATGTAAATGACGAGTTGATGGGTGCAGCACACCAACATGGCACAAGTATATATATGTAACAAACCTGCACGTTTTGCACATGTACCCTAGAACTTAAAGTATAATAAAAAAAAAAATTCCATGCTTTAACATTAGTAACCATATAAAGATAAGGTTAGATTTTTCTATCAAATTAGCATATAGAAGCTTCACCACATGACCCAGATTATGCTGGGTCTCATAACATGCCTGGGCCTTCTCATTATTGGGATTAACCATGAGCATGATGTATTTTGCCTGGACTGTATTGCCAACAAAGGGCAGGTTCCAAATGCAGCTGCCCAACAAATACCTGTGGAAAGAAAAAATGATTCCTTATTTTAGACCTCTACTCTGTCTCATTAACATTAAATGTCACACAAGTCTTCCAAGCTTATTTATCTGATTGTCCAGCCTGAGGTAAAATAGAAGCAGCTAATAGAGACACAGCAGAAAGGCAATATTAGAAATCGGTTCAGCAACAGAAAAGAAAGTAAGTCATAAAAGTGAATTAGAATACAAAGTCAAAGAACACATCGACATTTAATGGGATTTTCTGTTTGTGTTTTTGAAAATTTAATTGAAGAAAGTAAAGTTACCCTGGCTTATAATAAATTTAGATACCATAACAAAAGACAAGTCAGTGGCCTTTATATGCAATGTGTTTTGGTTTACTAGTCAGATAAAATATTTTATGAATGAATAAAATTTAAAAATCTAAAAAAGGAACATATAGAGAAACCTAGAGCTTAGCAGCATAGTTCTCTGAAATATTAATAAGTGAAGACATATATACCAAAGAGAAACAATTTCAGAAGTTTCACTCCAAGGGCCAATAGAGCTCTGGAAATTCTTAAAGGAATCATTAAATTTTCAAGCACAGAAATTAGTTAATTTAATTGATTTTTATATATGCTTTTTATCCCTTGTGTTAGTTCTGATTGTCCTTAACCTACACACCAAATATGCTATAATTAAAAATTGAAAGCTCATAATATTTTAATTCCCAAACATAAAAACTGTACTTATTAAGTACCTATGAAAGTCTACTTTGTTATACTTACCACATAATTTTAAAACTAAATAGGTAACATCACAAAATCAAGATTCAAAATCTAACATTGGTGGAAAATGCAAAGTATGAGTTTAATATGATATTAACCAAAATGCACACCTTTGTCTCTTCCATAACTACCTCATCTCTGTTTTGCACTAGACTTGGGTTGCCACTTGATCCACTTGATCCATAGAGAACTGTTATTAAAAACAGACTGGAGAGTAATTATGTCAAAACTCACAAAGCCCTGATTTAAATCATGAGAAATCTGAATAAAGCCTCCCTTGTCACTCCTAAGGAGGGAAGCCCTAAAAAGGAGTTTTGTTGTAACTGTAAAAATGTATACTCCTTACTAGCAGTTACAAAAACTAATAATCTTCATTTGGAGCAAAGTCTCCAGTTTTTCTCCAGGATAGTGAATGAACAAGGCTACATATATCCTGCAGAGCTGCTAGACACACAAAGCAAAGGATATAGGAATTGCACTAATTAACAACAATGGGACAAATCATTAAACATCAAGTAGAACATTCAGCCAAGATGATGAACAAATTATCTGTAAGCTAAGATTAATTTATTACTGAAGACAAAATTAATAAATTTAGTGTGATGAAGTGTACAGTGTTTATAAAGTCTATAGTAATGTATAGCAATATCCTAGGCTATTAAATGTTATAAGTATTAGTAGTTGCAGTATTGGTAGTATTATTCTCTTGCAATTTTAATCATAGGGCCTACATATATATAATGATAACATGATAAATAGGAATCAGTTTTTACATTGGTTTTGATGGTTCACACTGTCTCAACTCATGCTATCTTGTTAGCAAATATTGCCTCTATTGTCCAGTGAGGCCTGATTTTAGTCTGGCATACAATTAAATCTAATATGTGGGTGCACATTAACCATTTGATTAGATTTTTGGTGGAATGGGTTTCTGTAGACATGAGCCACTGCTTGAATATGCAATATACTAATCCAATCAATCACCTTGATACATTTAGTTGTTTTATTATCATAATTCTCTGTAACAGGTTTATCAGTCAAATCTATTGGTTATACTTATTGGTATAAGTATAAATGAAGAAATACTTTTCTTTGTTCCCTCCCATCACTACCTTGAAACATGCTCATTGGAATCTCTTTTTCCCATCACTTGACAATAACTCCAGCCAATCTCCTGCTATCTAGTAATTTCCAAACAAAGTTACAACAAAATTGAAATTCAATAAATCTATTTTTGGTAAATTTGACTTACTTTCAGGTCTAGTTTTAAAAAGGTCCTTTTAAAAAAGACCTTTTAAAAAGGTCTAGTTGCATGTAAATTAAAACTACAATTTTGCAATCAAATTAAAACATTTTCCCTATCTGTTCCTCACCCCCAGTTCAGAACTGATACGTAACAGGAAGACCAGTGGTTGTTTATCCAGATTTCCCTCTTTTGTTTATGGGTCCCTTAGGATTGTCATGGGGAAAACAAGAATTGTAGCAGAAAGAATTAAAAGAAAAGAGAAAAGGTTTTTTTTTTTTTTTTTTTTAATAATCTGGTCTTTATTTTTACTAAGAGGCAGGCACCCAAATGCTGCTTCTGTCAGGGAGTGAATCTTTAAGTTCTTTGTAACTATGTGCTACCTATTTGTTAACCTGAGTAATTTGTTCTCCTGCTGACTTCTTGCCAACACTTGCCAGTGGGTACCTGAAGCCTCTTACATATTTTGTGGCATGCACTTTGCCTATATTTAGCATATTCACTCATCTAAGGTGGGAAGAAGAATCTGGCATCTTTTCTCTTTCCCCATCTTGCCATTAAAAACTGCCTCAACAAGCATGTAGCCTTCAGAATTTTGAAAGCAAGAAGCAGGTAGCAACTGGCCATGTTTAGCTTCATCTTGAAACTCTTGAGGATACCTATCAAACTTTCCCAAAAGTGTCTCATGTATGGTTCCATTGCAGGACGGGTGCAATGCTGAGTGACAGCAGGAGAGGGACATCCCGTTCTTTCCTTCTTGAAATTGCCCCCGGTCTTTTTGAGCTCTCTTCCTATTTGGAAGGAGAACTAAAGCACGTTTAGTTCTCCTCACAAAAGAGAAAATAATTAAAAGCACTCTCACTTAGGCAACTAGTTCACTTTCTATGTGATAATTCTTGGAATGTCTAGTCCTCTCCTTACATAAGAGCACAGGTAATTGAGGTCTGTGAAGGTTTTAGAGTCACAGAACTGGTCTGGCTACTTTTTATTAAAACCTGCAAAGACTTAACTGTTCTTCTATAATTTAGGATACTCATCATTTAATAGGGAATAAACAAAAAATTGAAACATAAGGAAATTCTGTATCCATTACACACACACACACACACACACACACACACACACACACATATAATGGTTTAGGGCCGGGTGCGGTGGCTCACGCCTGTAATCCCAGCACTTTGGAAGGCCCAAGGCGGGCAGAACACGAGGTCAGGAGATCAAGACCATCCTGGCTAACATGGTCAAACTCCAAGTCTACTAAAAATACAAAAAGTTAGCTGGGCGTGGTGGTGGTTTCCTGTAATCCCAGCTACTCGGGAGGCTGAGATAGGAGAATGGCATGAATCCGGTTGGCAGAGCTTGCAGTAAGCCAAGAGATCATCACTACACTCCAGCCTGGGTGACAGAGCAAGACTCCATCTCAAAAAAAAAAAAAAGAGAGAAAACATGGTTTAGAAGAGGTGTTAATATCAATTTAAAAATGGGAATTTTAAAGCTGGGAATAATACATAACATAAATATGTATAAGGATTCAGCAGGGGGCTAAATAAACTTGAAGTTTAAGAAAGATAAGAACCCAAATATGCATAAATCTGGGGACAAAATTTAATATTGCTGCTAATAAAAAAGGGAGGGGCATCATATTGGGAGGCTTCATTAATAAAAGTAACAAATTATAAGAACAAATGGTCTTATTATAGTTTACCTGGTGAAACATTTTAATGAGCCATAGCTGTCTGTTCCATTACTGAAAGAGTTTTCTTATGTGTGCTCTGGTAGATTTTCATATGGCTACACTGAAAGATATTCCCAAATGTCTGACTAATAATTCTACTTATAGGCAACTGTTCTGAAGGTTTAAAGTAAGGAGGATGAGGTTCATTTGGAAGCAGTAGGGGAAAAAATGCTAATGCTGGGCTTTGAATTTTATGGATGCTGTGGCTGTTCTTTATTTTTCAATTAAATAAATGTTTTAAATGCCATGTTTTGTAGCTATTGTAGCTATTGCTACAGTTAAACTGCCCTCATCTTTTTGCCTAGCAAAAAACCCATTAGGATCTTCACTGAGATTGATTTTAGGTTTTTAATAAAATTAATAACTTTGCTACCAGTTTCTCAAAAATGAGTAGAAATGACTTTTCTTTTTTTTTTTTTTTTTTTTTTTTGAGACGGAGTCTCGCTCTGTCGCCCGGGCTGGAGTGCAGTGGCCGGATCCTGGCTCACTGCAAGCTCCGTCTCCCGGGTTCACGCCATTCTCCTGCCTCAGCCTCCCGAGTAGCTGGGACTACAGGCGCCCGCCACCTCGCCCGGCTAATTTTTTGTATTTTTTAGTAGAGACGGGGTTTCACCGTGTTAGCCAGGATGTTCTCGATCTCCTGACCTTGTGATCCGCCCGTCTCGGCCTCCCAAAGTGCTGGGATTACAGGCTTGAGCCACCGCGCCCGGCCAGAAATGACTTTTCAATGCAAATGCCAGTTTTTGATAGTGAGATTATTCTGTCTGTAGTGACTATTTGAAACTTTATGGGCAATTGGACATTGAGAGAGTTAGTATATGAACCACGAGCAGATTTATCCTTAGATTATCTAATACATGTTTTCCACACTGCACCGTAAAACCTGATCTATTTTTAAAGTCTTGGTTGTTCTGAAAAATGAAATGAAATTATATTAAATGGTATTTTGACTGGGGAGAAAAAAAAAACTTCATGTGGTTTAAGAGAATGGATGCTGGCAATTGACTGTCTACTGTTTATTCAAAGCTTATAGATTAACAGCTAAATGTAGCAGAAAGTTGGTTGATTTTTCATTCACAACAAAAATGATGCTGCGCTTAATGAACGGAGGCTTGTTATCCCAGTAATAAGTAAAAGGAACTTGGAAGCCCTTATGTTTAATGCTCATGCAAATAAGCTATTTGCAGGTGGCTTTTGGGTAGGAGGTAAAATATTTTCAAAACTGGGTCAAGTTTTTTAATCCTCAAAAATTACCAGCTAGAGGAAAACCTCCTGAAGACTTTATTATGCTATTTCCCAAGTAAATGAAACGACAAGTCACTTATCATTTAATAAATTACATATGAAAATTCTTATGATTTCATCAATAAATAAATTCTAGAGGATTCTAGATATATTTATTTGGCATCTATTTTTTAATGTGTTATCAAATTTTGTGGATATTCTTTAATTTAGAGAATCAAATTCTTAAAATGGCATTGAACATTTAATTTAAAATGCCCTCCTGAACCATACATGTTTATCAAAAAATTATTTCATATAGGTTATCCATTAAAAAACAATTTTCTACATATGTAAACATTTACGATAACTGCTCATTATTTTGGTCCATATTTATTTATCTACCTATTTATTAAACAATACAAATATCACACTTTGTAAAAATAAAAGCCTAGTCTAATATTACTCTATGTCAGAAATAAAATAATTCAGAGAAGTCTATATTAAAAAACAAAATAGTACAAAACACAAAATGATGAGAATCACAAAACCATTGCCAAATTTCCAGCGATGACATTTACTCTCCATGTGGCCTTAGGTATCTTACTCTCTTATTTTAACCTTTCTTTGATTACTGTAAAAATAATTTGTTACTAAGAAGCCCTCTCGCTTTAGTAGCTGTGAGTATAAAATTAAGAACGTAATTCACAAAAAGTGTTCTAGTCTTCCTGGAAACATTTTAAAATATCAGTTAATCATTGAACAATACACAATCGCCTGAGCATTTGCTTAGAGAGGGTTGTGTTCTTATCTCTGTTCACTTCTGTCCTTTCTGAGACTCATATAGGCATGAGAGCTAGAAAAAATATTAATGTGTAGTAATTCAAATTTTCTCATTCATGAATCACGTCAGCAGTGCAAAGAATACTTTGTAATTTTAAAAAGGTGTTTTTATTAATATGCTTCTACTATTCTACCCCAATCAACAGCAAATTTGCCTAAATCATGAGACTACTGGAACTGCTAATTTTTAGAAATGAAAGACATAAAAACTACTATCAAACCCAACAAATCCTTCATCTACAATGAGAATGTCCATGAGTCAGCTCTTCTGACCCTCTGGCCAGTGTTCTGGAGTTACTGATCGGCAACTTTCTAATTGAATTCTGGCTTGGTATGTGAGAGCAGCCATGGGTGAACCAGTGGAGCGAGATTTAAGCCTTGACATTGCCATTAATGATTCACCACCTGTTGCGAGTTCAATAAGTTATTCACACTCCAAATTGTGGCCACACAATTCAGTGAGATAAACTAAGTTAGAAAGATTGGGGAACAATAAATATTTGCTAAATCAGAATTGTTAATGATAGAAATCTGTATCTTAACGAAGTTGAGAAATCTTGTCTTCTTAACAGTATTTATTGACTTAACAGTATTTATTGACTTAGTGAGGAAACATAGCTTCTGGCATTTATTATTAGAGTGATGAGGAATAATAAACCACAGTGATTGAGAGACAGGGAAAGGCAGGGGGACCTAGAGATACAATAACAGAAGCAGATTAATTGACTAATAAACTTGAGCTAAAAGAGCACAGAGGAGGTTCAAGAGATGGAACCATATATTCCTCTCTATCTGCTCCTACCATCAAGGGAATTAATAGCATATTTTACAATGAATCCCTGATAAATGTTAGTGTATAATTGAGAATCTATTAAAATGACTATTTCTTAGGGTACAGAAAAATATTAAAACAAAACAAGTAAAGAAAAGTTGCCACAGGATGGAATATTATATTTCCCCACATGTCTGCTTCAAGGCTGAATCCTAATGGTCATGTATGTAGGTAAATTATTCTTTTTACAGCAACTTCTGGGAGGTGGTACGTGGTAGAGTATAAAAGACAAGGGGTGTAGTGAGGGTAAAGTGTAAGTACTTTGCTCTTGAGCCTTGACTATGTTGGACTTGGTATCTTGGAAATCTTGGGGATAAACAGTGGATTAAATCCATAAATTAATAAAGTGTTGATTATACAACAGGTAGAACTACGAGCCACTTTTGGAGGGATAGTCTCCTTTTTTAAAAAAAAAAACAAAAGTCCTTAAAGGCTGTATATAAAGCCTTTTTATTATAATAAATAAATACATATTTTGTTTTTTTTTAAATGAAACAATCAGCACACGTATAACTCCACTCTGAGGAAAGGCAATTATTTACATCATTATAGGAATTTCTGTATAATTATGTAAATAATTGCCTTTCCTCAGAGTGGAGCTGTATACATGCAGATTGTTTCATTTTAAGAAAAGAAATATTTATTTATTGGATAAACTGAAGTTCTGGGCACTTAAAAATGATTAAAATACATAGATCTACTGTCTGTCTTCATGAAGTTTAAACGTCTTATAAGAAATTCAAGTAATAAAGACTACAACATTTATTATTTAACTGTAACTGTAGTGGGTAGTAAGAAGAGAAAGCCCAGTGTGTTGGCCTTCTGTAGTAAAAAACCCAACTTGTGGTTAGGAAACACCATTATTTATTATATTTAAATTAATCAAGTTGTATCCTGTAACAGGTTTCCTGTTATCCACTCATGTCTTCCAACTTCTGAAGCAGTGTTTAAATTACAAGGGAGAAACCTAGACACCACATTTTCTAGGCTCTCAAGACACTAGAGCTCCAGGTGAAATTATGCTAAATGAGGGCATGAGTGTAAGATGTGGATGGCATAATGAAGAGGTTTGGAGCGTTTTTCTGGTGACCTCCTGTTTAGGTTTGACAAGCATCTAAAATCATTGTTAGCAACTTTCCCATAATTATTGCATTTTTGGCCTTTATGAAAATAGCAGCATTCTTTTCCTCTCTTTGCCCATGCATAGCATCTAATCATGAGATAAGTCTCCTTCTTAGTCCCTATATTAAATACATGACATATATAGATTGGGATCCTTTTCTGACCTCTTCCTGTCTGATACATTCTTCAACTCTAAGATGAGTTCATATTCATCTTCTGAAGCTCTTGGGAAATGGGAATTTTTTTTCATATTAGATATTGGTAGAGACCCATCATTTAATGAACATCTACCTGCCAGGAAATGCACAAGGCACTTAGATACATTATTCATGTAACTCACACAAATGTATCAATAACACTGTCTGTATGAAATAATAATTATTATATCCCTTATATGGGAACAGATCTAGAGAGGAAGATACACTAGCACGTGTAAATAGAGGAACCAAGAATTAAACACCCTTCTGTCGGACTGACTACAAGCTCTTTCTTTTTGATAAAATGCTAACTTCTCTCCTGCTTCTAATTTTCTTACCAAAAATTATCATCTATTGTTACTGGGTCTATGGATGGGTAGTGACTCCTTGGTTTCTATTTTGTTCTAGTGGATTACTGTCTTCTTCATTTTTGTTCTAGTGTTTATGGAGAGTCCTAATTAATTAACCTGGTTGCTCTGACTTCCATCAGCTCACCATTGTCTCTTCTCCCAGCTCATAATTTCTGTAACAGAGAAATTATGCTATGCTATGCTAAAGTTCTGCTATATGCTGCCAGCCTCCCTAGATCCAAGTGCCTCTTGTCGGCCAAGTTTACATGCACGTGTTTAAAATCTTCTTATTGAATCTATATACAAAGTCTTCACATGTCTTCCTCCTTAAATAGTGTTGTGAGAAGAAAGAAAATCATCGTTCTTTTTAAAACTAATTCAGGATGTCTAGGTAATACAACAACAAGAAGTGGGGGGAATATCTACCGGTATTTCTGTCCCTCATTATCATTCTCATTCATTATAAAATTGGTATCTGAAAAAAATCTTGCTGTAAAAACAGAAAAAAAAAAGTATAGAGTATAAAGAAAAAGTTTGCTTCACATCATAACCATTATCCATCCCATTGCTGAAAGGAAGATTGTACACTACATGATTCCAGAGAACAGCACTCACATAGACTATAGTGTGCATGACACATGCAGGAGACCCCACAGTACTTCCCACTTTGTCCTCTTTATAGACATGCTCACAGATGATCCATGCTCCCTGACCTGAAACAGCCAAATAAAGAGTAGCAGCAATTTATTATCATTCTTTCCAGACCATTTTCTAGGTATTCCCATTATACATTCCTTCAAATAGAAGGATTTTATTCTTACATCGCATCTCACTTACACATTTTTTTCTGAAATCTGAAATCTGAGTATTTTAATTTTATACGGTTTCAACTGTGAGAAGTACCTGACAGACTGACCTTATTGACCTAACTCTCTCTAAGCTAAAACACTCATAAACTAGCATAGAAGCTTGTCATATTATTACATGTTTTTCCATTTCTCTAAATTACTTATCTATTGTTTCCTGAAATATCTATTAATCTTGCAGTTATTTGAGATGACTGTGAGCTTACTATTTGCCAGTGACGGCATGAGCACCTTGGTTTAGTCTAGTGCCTGGCATTTATTTTCCTAAACTCTGGCAGCAAGTTTAGGTCTAAGCATATTTTTTATCAGAACAATCATCCATCTTTAACTACATGTGAGGAAAGCACTTTCTTATATTGTATTATACATTTTTATATGGCCACAGAAATCCTTACTTAGTCTGATAAAATTCAGATAGATTTCTTTCTCCTAAGGTCAAGGAGAGAATCATTCTGTACTGTGTCCATGGAGATGTTGCTCCTTTTCTCAGTTGCCAATTGTCTACTGTGTGTCCTGGGTTCCACTTTTCCTATGTCATGAGGATTCTCACCCCAGCATTCTGCTCCTCTGAGTCAAAGCCCTTGACTTTTCACTTCTCAATGGTTTTGTTTGTAGTTTTTTTGCTTTTTTTTATTTTTCTTACTCCATAAATGCTATGAAAGTGTATGTAAAAATGTACCCATCTTTTATTTTATATTTGTTATCACACTTTATTCATATATCAAACCATACAGGAAATGAATATAAGCAGATTTTTCTTAGTAGGAGGTGGAAGTAAAATTTTGTTTAGAATAAAAACAGAAAAAAAAAACAGAATCCAATTTCATATCACCAGTTTGCTCCCTGAATGCCCAATAAGTTTCCACTTATGAGCTTGCTACTGTACACAATGCAAGGGCTTTTTAAAAAATGTCTAAATGGTAGTGGTTAAGGATATACTTTAGGCTAGGTTACTTAAAAATATATATATCATATTTTCTGCCATCAAAAGTGAATTTGATGTATCGTAATGGTTAAAGTTGAGTAGGGTTAAGGATTCTTCTCATTCTATGGTTTCCTTATAAACATACTTTCTAATAAATGCCTAATTTTGTTCCGTGAAATTAAACCATTAGATATTGCTGAATGTCTGTCTGTTTCTTACTTTTCTAGAATCTCATTCTTAATTATATTCTTATATTTTTCCTTCACCAGTCTTAAAACCCAGCTGGTGTCTATTATTTACATTCTGTGATAGATTTTATTTGACTTTGTGTTTTTAGTCTTTTCACAGAAATCCTTTTATTGTGATCTTTTTTCCAAAAACACTCATTTCATATCTCTTTTCCATACCTATCTTCATTAGCAGGTTGCATTTCAGTTTCTTCAGTGCTTTTTTAGGTAATATATTTTACTACATCTGCCTTCACAACACTGTGTATGCTCTGATGATGAGGTCTCCCTCTTTTTTTTTTTTTTTTTAATTCTCATCCCTTTGGGAGCCACGACAAAGTAAAAGGCAGATTTTTTCTCACCTGGCTTAAAAGTGAAAAGGCGGCCGGGCGCGGTGGCTCAAGCCTGTAATCCCAGCACTTTGGGAGGCCGAGACGGGCGGATCACGAGGTCAGGAGATCGAGACCATCCTGGCTAACATGGTGAAACCCCGTCTCTACTAAAAAATACAAAAAACTAGCCGGGCGACATGGCGGGCGCCTGTAGTCCCAGCTGCTTGGGAGGCTGAGGCAGGAGAATGGCGTAAACCCAGGAGGCGGAGCTTGCAGTGAGCTGAGACCCGGCCACTGCACTCCAGCCTGGGCGGCAGAGCGAGACTCCGTCTCAACAAAAAAAAAAAAAAAAAAAAAAAAAAAAAAAAAGTGAAAAGGCTTCATACATTTCTCTTCTGATTCTTCTTAGGCCCAGCATTTCCAAAAACAAACTAATACACAAAACATTAGTTGTAATGATACTTCAAAAGGTTCAAATACTAGCTTTGGCTGCTTTCTGTCTATATTTTTCTTCTAGAGAAATTTTCTGTTATGAAGTGTTCAACTATTCACTATATGTTAGTATTTTCCAAATAAAGTTTCCAAACTGATCTTTAACTACATTCTCTTATATTCAAACATATTCTGAACTATTTTCTGTTATGTCCCTAGATCAATATTTATAAAACTAGATTGTTCATATAATTTTTTTTCCTCTGCTATCCTTCAAGATCATATCAAAAACTACCACTGTTGATTCCGTTTTTTATGTTTCATTATTTGAATCGATATTGACATTTTTCCTCTTCTTTATCATTTCCTGTTATCTCATCTTTGTGTCTTCCCATTAATGGCTTTTCTTTTGAATTATTTATTTTTTAATTGATAAATAAATTGTATATATTTAAGGTGTACCACATGATGTCTTAAAGTATACATCGTTGTGGAATGGCCAAGTCAAGTTAAACATACACATTATATGCATTACCTTGTAATCAGACCCCTTGAGATTTCAATACCTCAGCATTTTTAGTGATTGAGATAACGAAAATTCGAATTAGGCCCTTGCTTGCTTGCACAAAAGCCAACATCCCTTGTTCTAACAATACAATTGCAAACCGTTGATTTACTATTTCTTTGTGAACCAGGAGAAGATAACTTCAAGGTAACAAAAAACATTTGCAGAAGGAATGAATGCCTATAAGGATGTTGCAACTAACTGCTGAGGCCCAGAAGTCTAGTTGCTCAGGATGTTATCAGAGATTAAAGAAACACAGACTTTCCCCTTGGTTCCCTAAAACTCCCCCTCTCTTACTCTCTAGCTGCAAAAACAGCTCTCTGCTTTGTCTTTTTTTTTTTTTTTTTTTTTTTTTTGAGACGGAGTCTCTCTCTGTTGCCCAGGCTGGAGTACAGTGGCATGATCTCTGCTCACTGCAAGCTCTGTCTCCTGGGTTCACGCCATTCTCCTGCCTCAGCCTCCCGAGTAGCTGGGACTACAGGCGCCCGCCACCACGCCGGGCTAATTTTTTTTATTTGTAGTAGAGATGGGGTTCCCCGTGTTAGCCAGGATGGTCTCGATCTCCTGACCTTATGATCCGACTGCCTTGGCCTCCCAAAGTGCTGGGATTACAGGCGTGAGCCACCGCGCCCGGCCCCCTCTGCTTTGTCTTATTGTTAAGACATATCTGAGAGATCTTGCGGCATTCTCACCTTGGCAAAATGGAATAAACTTTTATCTATCCCCAAGCATTGGTGTGTCAGTGTTTGGTTTCAAGTGAGCATCCAGTACATGAGCCCGAATTTGGGCCTCTACAACATCTTCACCTACTTACTATTTGTGTGTGTGTGGTGAGACTACTTAAAATCTACTCTATTGCCAATGTTCAAATATAAATGTATTGTTATTCACTGTAGTCACCATGATGTACAATCAATTTTTCGAATTTATTCCTCCTGGCTAACTGGAATTTTGTGTCTTTTGACCAACATTTCTGCAATTTCCCCATGCCCTAGCTTCTGATGACTACTAATTAACTCTCTGTTTCTATGAGTTTTACTTATCTAAACTCTACGTATAAGTGAGATTATGTCATACTTGTTTTTAAGTGCCTGGCTTACTTCACTTGTCTCCCAGGTTCATCCGTGTTGTTGCACATGACAGGATTTCTTCCCTTTTTAAGGCCCATTAACCTTTTATAGATCTGTTACTGAGGCAATCCAAACTTATTGGACAATTGCGTGTTATTTGAATAAATTGAAACATAACAGCTTATGAAGGGTCAAATGGCAGTAATAGCCTAAGAAATAGGTTTAGAATATTATTTCTTAGCATAAGGGATAATATTGGTCAGAGTCTTCTAGGCTTGAATTCTTGGCTACTCACATTTTATCAAGTAAATTGTAAAAGGATAGTCAATCACTTTTTCACATGAATTTCTGTATGAATTTCGATTTGACAAGAAAGACTGTGAAAACAAAACCACTATTATCTGTGAACTACCTAATGTGGAAAGAAATGTCCTTAAACAAAACCTTGGAAAGCAGATTATTCTTTTTTTTTCCTGCAGATATCCCATATATTGTAACTAATTATATTTAATTGAATACAAAATCTTTCTTCTTAAGGAAAGATTTTATTCAGTTTTAGAATGTTAAAGTTTCTCCACTCTAATATATACAGAACTTCTCTAACCTTTAAAAATACTGCTTCAGTTATTACTCATGATAATTGGGCCACACACATAATTAAAACATATCATTTATTATTTCCCCTTGTAAAAGTGGCATCTGGTTCTCCAACTTAATTTCAAACTGTAATTTTAAACAAATAATAAAGTGTTTGGAAACATTAATGTGGTTAATTGTCTTATCTACTGTCTATGTTCATCAGGAGCTGTGACATGCCCAAAGGAAGGTAATCAGACGAAGGAAGATAAGAAGCTAAATTCTAGAGAATCCATTAGTCATGACTTAGATGACTGATCATTTTATTATTTTCCTAAGTAAGCTGAGGTTGACAATATCATGAATCATTTACATGTCAGTATTCAAACATTCCATTTTTAAATTGGGAGGGGGTGTGTTTTAGAATAGAATAATGAAATTCCCTCCATCTCCTCCTAGTGTACATCATTAAGAAGAACTTAATGGAAACATAAGGTTCTAAGGTTCTTGCTGGAAACAATAAGCAGAACTGTAGGAATTTTCTTATGGAAAACATTAAAAAAAGGAAATTCTAGCAATAGAATTCATTGTTAAAACTGTAAGTTACAACAATATTGTCTCTGCATGCTGACTATAATACTCTGTAATCTTCAAAGGCAAATAGGAACAGTAATAATCTTTTCATATACTCCTAACTTCCTTCTCTGAAAGGCTAGAAAATGTCTTATATGTAGCACTCATACTGTCATTCGATCAAACCCAGTTTCTATTTTTCTTCAACTTCTAGATGAATGGATGCTTAGCCTTCCTGGAACAATGTGAATTTCTTAAGTGTCTGTAGACTACATCTCCTATTTTTACTTCTCGAAGTTTCTCTCAAGCTGTGATGAAGAGTTTCACTCTATTGGTACTGTTAACTGCCAATCTCTTTGAAGTTCTCCTCCTCCCCTTTTTTCTTTTTCCCCACATTTAGGCAAGCAATAAGAAAACTCAGGGTCTCTTCCTTGACTCTGGCAGGAAAGTTCAAACCATTGAAATCCTGACCTATTGGGGCTGACGGTAAGGGACTCAGTTGGGCCCAACCCTTTACCCCATTAGATACCGGAACTCCACTTCTTCCTTAGGTTTCACTTCTCACTGAACCTGAGCCTCTTTTGTTGTGGATTATCTTGCCCTTTAGTGGGTAATAATACCATGTAAGTAATAAATTCATTTCATGTCCATTGTTTCCTTTCAGTCTTGATATCCATAAATTACTAGGGTCTGGGTTGGTGTAGAGTTGCCTAGTATTCACCAAATAAAGTAAAAACAACACACACACACTGAGTGAAAAATCTAGAGAAACATTCCCACATTGCCACACATAGTTTTCTTGCTTTCTCCTGGTAAATACACCCTTCTCTATCCACGAGTTCAATTGACAACGTTGGACAGAAAATATTCATAAGGAAAAATGGATGGCTGCGTGAAAGGAGGGTGCTCTACCTGACTTTATTCACTAATCAGAATATGCCTCAAAACTGGGTGGCAAAAACTGAGCTGTGGGTTTTGAGGAAGATTCCAATAACAAGAAAAATGTACAAACATTTTTATTGTTGTTTATCCCTAAGCAATACAGCATAACAACTATTTATATAGCATTTACATTGTATTAAGTGTTATGAGTAATCTAAAAAGGATTTAAAATATGTGAGAGAATATAAGTAGGTTATATGCAAATACTAGGCCATTTTATTAAGGGACTTGAGCATCTGCATTTTGGTATCTGTTGGAGGATGGGAGGTGGGGGGGCAGGTCCTGGAATCCATCCCTTATGGATATGGAGAGACAAACGTACATAGAAGCAACAAAAGTGAATTACTTATTTCGCCTCTTGCTGTTGACTTCAGGAAAACTATGCACTGTATCATCAGCATAGACAGTTCTTGAAAAGTCTAGATCCTCCCAAGGTTTGAATAGGTGTTGAAAAAAGGGAGATGCAGTGATAGCTCAAATAGAGAAAAGAGAAGAAAACCCCTAGGGAAAATCATTTCCACTTTTAGAAGCAAGTTTGAAGTGGCAGATGACTATTCCTTTTTCTACTGAAAATGTTTTCTTGGCTTCCTGTCAAGTAATGGGACTGGCAAAAGGCATTGAAGATTGGACCAACTAATGAAATGGAATCAGGACATGGTATCATAAAATAAGTGTTTTTTGTAAATTATAGTTTCTTGCTTTTTTAATTTTTTAAACTTATTTATACTTCAAATAAGGTTTGTCGTTTAGATAAACTTTTCATTTTGTCCCATATATCATTCCTACAGCTTCTTGGATTTAATAGGATAATAAAATTTCTAAAGCAGATTGGTCTGTGGCTTCCTTAAATTAACCCTGCCTCTTGCCTTACCAAAGTTACTAAAGACAAATACACATAATCATGACCAACATATAAAGACACAAATGAGATTTACAGAGAATAACTTTGCTCAGTTATATAGGATTACCCATAAACAAAGGGAATTTACTAGCTTCAGTTGAAAAAATAAAATCCCATGGCATCTATGATATTTACTTCTGTCGTCTCCACATTCAAAGGAAAACAAACACAGATTATCCATATATTTAATCACCTTTTATTTTACAAATGCTCTGTAAGCAAAATGCTTCTCAGACCTATTTAATGCAATTAAAACATAATAACATAGCTTTACCAAAAGGTGTATTCCAAAGTTATCAGTTAGATTCAATGACTGATAAAGAAAGATGAGAAATTTAATGTGAATGTTTCCTTTAGTGAATATACAGAATTCTCTCAAAGTTAAATTATTCAAAACATACCTAAATTCACCTAACTCATAAATGTAGAATTCTTATACTCAATATCTGCACATTCTCACATACAAAAATGTAATCTAAATGTTATTTTTAACAATGTAAAATTTGTTTCTCTCTCTGTTACTGCCGAGATTGCACTGACTGTTGAAATATAAAAGAAAAATAGCACTAAATCAGGTATGATTAAATCACCTTTTTCTGTTTATCTCCAACACTGGCATTTATTGACACTTGGAAACTATTTATAAACTCATACTCTTATTGCTAACATCAATTATTATGCAAATACTTGAAATTTTTACTGACTTCATAAATAATGCATGAAAGCTTATAGACTTCAACCAGCGAGCATTAGCTTTTGTGGTTTATAAATACAGAATAAAGAATAAGGTATAGTTTGGATGAGTCTGAACAACAGATGTTTCTACCTTATGAATTCTGGTCAAATCATTGGGAAAGAGTTTTATTTATACAATAAGCATCTGCATTTTGGAAAATTAAACTAAAAATTATTTTGTCATTTTCTCTAATAGCCTGGGACCTACATAAATCTATTAAATTAATAGAACTGAAGGTGATAGTAGAGGTGTTTAAAATAAGTTTGGATAGTTTTTACACATGTAAATCTATAACATACCTCTACCAAAATCTAATATTTAAGAAGAATTAATGGAAATTACCTACAAAAAATTTGCATAATCAGTTTCAGCTTGATAAAATGTGATGGAGTATACGTATTCTTATTGAAATCCCCTCTAAAGCATAATGGAGATTTTAAACAAAATTAATGTGAATATCCAATCTAAATAATATATTTGTGTCATAGAATTTTAGAGTTGGAACCTAGATATATATATATATATATAGATATATATCTAGAGAGAGAGAGATTGTTCTGTGTATATATACACACACACCCTATACATATATATACACACTATATATGTGTGTGTGTGTGTGTGTGTGTGTGTGTGTGTAGTGAGAGAGAGAGAGACTGTTCTGTTGATTTTAAATAGAATGAAAACATCAGAACTCAGGATAATTTGCTTGTCAAATCATACACAGAACTACTGTTCTGCCAGGCAATTGTTGATCTTAATCTGTTGTTTTCACCATATGGGGTCTCTATATAGATAAATCTCCACATTTTTGGTCTAAATGTAGAAGACTCTATCCAGCTCTCACTTATGTGTATGAATTCAGCCTAATCTGTCTGGAAATCATCATCATCGTCGTCATTATCAATAGTAGTATTCAAATTTGACAAATGCTCTCTATTTTCTAAGCCTTGGGCAAAAAGGGTCATTTCTTAAATCTGAACAGAAATCTCATGACATAGGTATGATGATTCTTCTTGACTAATAGATATAGAAACAGATACCAAAGTAGCTCACTCAAGATTATATGACTCATAAGTGGCAAAGTTGGTTTTTGAACTCTCATCTGACTTACTACAAACCCCAGAATACAAATATTATTTCAAATAATAATATTATTTTAAATATTTTAAATAATTTGTATTTTGAATAATTTGATTAAAGACCAAACACCTTGCCTTGTTTTCTAGAATAAATGCAAGCTACCAGCTCCTTGCACTAGCCTAGGCCAGTCTTGTAACTGAAATCCATTGGATTCAAAATCTATTCCTAGTACTTAACCTTCTTCTGAAAATTCCCTCATCTATAAATTTGAGGATGCGGATAGTTGCAAAGATGCCAGGGAAATTTATAATCATTACTGAACTAATCTTTTTGAAAATATAAAGCAGAATTAAATGTTAATATTACTACTCTTTTTAATTAAAGTGGGAAACACGTCCAAAAAGTCTGTAACTAAGTTCATTACTCTCATTTATGCAGCTAAACTTAAGTCCTACCAAATGTATGTTTTAAGTTGATTAAAAATATGGTTGGCTGCATTTATAAATACCCATTATTAACATGCTATACTGGTAAATATATTTTTGCTCTTATGTCTAGAGAGCGTTGTACTTTAGTCAAAAAAAAACTCAATAATTATCTGCTCTCCTTCTATTTTTATTTGCAATAGATATGTATTTATTCATGCATTTGGATTCTTATTGGATGAAGGATGTTATGTCACTTGCATTGAGTACATAGGCATCCCTTTGACAAATAAAATCAGAATCTAAACTACAGAACCAGGTTTAAGTGGGTACAGAAGTACAGTTTTAGTAAAGGCCAAAGTTTTGCTGGTGTTTCACTTAAAATTTATTTTTAAGCTTTCTGAATGTTCTCTTGAAGAAAAAGACTTAATTATGTACATACCTTTTTTGTATTGTTAACAGGGAAGAAACATACTAATATGAATGGCATTACCTACATTATATATGTTATACAAGAAAATTATATATTCAAGATAAACATTTTTATAATCACAATACTTCAATATAAATGTGTTCAATATAGTAAAGATGCATGTTGTATAATTATTTGTCAAGCAAATTCTTCTCAGTTATGTTTGAATTCTATTTAAAATCAATATTAATGTTGACAATATTCATATTTAAGGCTTTTTCATTATTTACATTGGTTCAGATTTGCTATGTTCAGTATTATTAGTAGTAAAAGTAGGCTCTGGTAGTGAAAATATATTTTTTTAGCTCCCTTCTGTAAGTCTTTCCATTAAATGCTATAGTCTCACATTTTTACATGCCTCTCAGCACCTCACTGCTCTTGTTGCCTATAATATTTTATTAGTTTAATCCTTCTGAAATAATCCTGGTCATTCAAAACCAATACATCAAAATCTTCTAGAATGAACAAAAGAAAAAACATTTGTGAAGATTAAAAGAAAAAGGAGACTTCTCAGATATAATAACTTTAAAGAATACATCTCAAAATGGTGGTTTGATACAAAGATAATTTAGATCCATCTACTTTGAAAAGATGCTTTCTTGACAGTTGAAATTTTTTACACTCTTTTAAGTGTTTTCATCAAGAATTTCTTGTTAAGAGATCATTTGTTAGCTTTCAAGTTCCTTGAGGCCTGGGTCTGAGAGAGTATCTGAACAGTGGGTGCTCAGTACAGGTTTATTGATTTGAACCAGAATAATGTCAGTCATATCAGAAAAAGAGTAAGAGGGAAAAAGAAAGAAAGCAGCGCAAATGAACAGCTTTGCTTCTGACACTTGTACAAGTGCTGACTCGACAGCATATAGTCAGGTGTAAGCTAGGGTGTGAGTGAGAAGGTAGATTAATCTGGGCTGACCTTTTCTAATGGACAGAGCAACTTTGATCCTCTATTTTAAAGCACTTAAAACTCTGATGTAGGAAGGTGTTGTTGTATTTATTGGTCTTGACTTGTCATAGGCTTCTGGCACCTTATTAGCAAATGCAAACCTGGGGCTACATTTTTTGACTATCTGGTAGATATTTATAGCAAAGACAGCAATAAAGAATTCCAGAAAAGAAGTTGCTGGCAGCTAAGACTCTTCTACTTATTGAATGGTACCAGAATATTGTTACTGTTCGAAGCTGACATTAATTCAAGGGTACCAAGTATTATAGATGGCTTGTCAAAATACAAAATGGATGGTGGTTTGTATAAAAACAAAAATGAAACAAGTAAAAATACACACACACATAAAGAAAGCCTGCACAAATGCAAGAAGACCGTGAGATGGTGTGTCTTAGTTCTGGTATGACAATAACAGTTTAATGTCAGTTGATAATTTTATTAAGATGGGAGTCATAATGATCATGTGCCATGTGAGAACATCTGAGGCAGATCAAAGAAGAGAAAAAGGATAGAAACTCTAGTATTGCCAAACCTTTGCTCTGTTATCATTTCTGGAAAAAAAATTGTAAAGCTAAGAAAAACTGGGGCATTTTGAAGAAAATGAAGTAAAAAAGGTGAATATAAAATTTTGCTCTAGCAACATCCTGAAAAACTGTCAGAAATAAAGGAATAGGCAGGGCATGGCACGTCACACCTGTAATCCCAGCAATTTGGGAGGCCAAGGTGGGCGGATCACCTGAGGTTGGGTGTTTGAGACCAGCTTGACCAACATGGAGAAACCCCATCTCTACTAAAAATACAAAATTAGCTGGGCATGGTGCTGCATGCCTGTAATCCCAGCTACTCGGGAGGCTGAGGCAGGAGAATCGCTTGAACCTGGGAGGTAGAGGTTGCGGTGAGCCGTGATCACGCCATCGCACTTCAGCCTGGGTGACAAGAGCAAAACTCCATCTCAAAAAAAAAAAAAAACAGTAAAGGATTAAAGTTACAAAATCTCACAAAGAGGTTCCATTGCCTTAACTTATCTAGCAACTGTATAAAAACATTTACTTTTCCATTAAAAACACAGGAGATTGTTTTCTTTTCAGCAATTTACTTGTTTGGCACTCTACATACATTGCTTCATAAAATATTTAAGGTTATGATAGGCAGTCCTGGTGCGGTGGCTCACACCTGTCATCCCAGCTCCTGAGTCCAGGAGTTTGACAACATCCTGCACAACATGGTAATACCCCATCTCTACCAAAACTACAAAAAAAATTAGCCAAGCATAATGGTGTGCACCGATAATCCAAGTTACTGAGGTAGGAGGCTTGCTTGAGCGCAGGAGATGGAGGCTGCAGTGAGTTGAAATCATGCCACTGCACTCCAGCCTCGGTAACAGAGTGAGACTCTCTCTCATAAATAAATAAATAAAAAATAAATAAATAAAGTTATGATAGGCAGAACTTTTTCAGTATAAAAAAATGGCAAGTGGTCATCATCCACATTTTTCAGTAAAGAAAAAAGCAAGGGTTCAATAATTAAACATAATTACTTAAAATAAAATCCAAGATTTAAAGGAATATCCTATTTGACCAACTTTTCCTCTCTTTTTCTGTGAAAATTTCACCTGAGGATGTCTGAGTATCAGGGGAGGAGTAAGGAGAAATAGGTAGGAAAAGCTGGATAGGAGTAGGATATTTAGCTTTCATTTGACACACAGCCATCAAACTGAACTGTGTGTCCTTTTCCATTGTAAACAGTCACATAATACATAACCAAAAAATTTTAGGCCGGGCGCGGTGGCTCAAGCCTGTAATCCCAGCACTTTGGGAGGCCGAGGCGGGCGGATCACGAGGTCAGGAGATAGAGACCATCCTGGCTAACACAGTGAAACCCCGTCTCTACTAAAAATACAAAAAACTAGCCGGGCGAGGTGGCGGGCTCCTGTAGTCCCAGCTACTCGGGAGGCTGAGGCAGGAGAATGGCGTAAAATCCGGGAGGCGGAGCTTGCAGTGAGCTGAGATCCGGTCACTGCACTCCAGCCCGGGCGACAGAGCAAGACTCCGTCTCAAAAAAAAAAAAAAAGATTTTTTAAAAAAGCAATGCGTGTATATTTTGAGTTTACATATTGAGTTGTTTGAATAATCATAGATTATTAAATACTAAGATGATATACTGTATTAGATGTGTAATACACGTCATGTATTTGTGACATATATGTATAGATGCTACACTTGTTTTCATAGACATTGAGTTCTATACATGTAAATTAAAGTGATTAGGATTTTCAAGATCTCACTGAAAGAATACCTCTTAGAGTGAAAATCATAAATGAATATACATAAAGTATTTCTAGTAGAAAAATGAATTCCCCTGTCTAGACACAGTCATAAGAAAAAATAAAAGGAGGAAGATACCTGTAGAGATTTCTTATTGCACTGGATATCTTTCATTTGCCCCTGCAAGTCCAATCCCTATTCTCAAACCTGCTCTGTGCACCCAGGAGGTTGAAATACACAATGTACTACTTCCAGGGCTCCCTTACTGCCTGATGTCAGTTGAGTTCAGCCAATAAAAAGCAGGAGCAAGTGACTGGAGGAAGAGAGAAGAGCAAGGACTGGAAGAAGAGAGAAGGCTGCGGCAAGTAGTTACATTCCTGGCTCCCTCCCCCTTCTAGGAGTGCTGGCATTAACTATTTCTTTGACCAAAAGTCACAGATCCAGCCAGGCAGCCCTGTCCTCACAAGCCTCTCTGTCTATGGATTTTAGTAAATTATTTACCTCTCCCCTACAGGACTAGGAATGCTACCAGGGCCCCTTTATTACTAACTGAGAGGTTCTAGACTATCCTTGTGTGGCTTCCCTGTGGGGTGCCCAAATCTTTATTTCATGTTTCTCAAGTTACCACATCAGTTATCTTTTGGAAACCTGAATGTACACCTAAAATATCTAGAAATTTGAGACCTTTGTTTTCCGGATCTTTTTCAAGAATTAGTTTAGATGCTGACTTGAGAGGAATTTAGCACAGTATTTTTTTAAAAATACACTTAAAACAATGTCAATGTGTTATTTAATTATGTAATACATTTGTTGCTTTATCTAACTAGATTTGCATCTCTTACCTATACCATGTATATAAAAATATATTTGATACAAATTATAACACAAGGCATACAAAAATAGATCATTATAATAACAGAACATTTTCTAAAGAGATTTTAAAAGTGTAAGTCAAATGCCTTAACGTAATACTACTTCTAAAATGTATTCTAAAGAAATAATCTTGCATGTGTGGTTAGATTTAACTACAGAAATATTCATTGTAACCTTTCTTTAGAAGTGAATATTGAAAACTGAAATAAATCTAAATGTCCAACTTTATAATTGCTAGTTATGGAATACTAACAAATGAAATCCATGCTTTTAAGATAGCATTTAGTGACCCAAATATATGTTCAAAATACATATAAAGGAAAAACTGGTATGTTATTAAAGAAGATAGAATAAAATTTATTTTGAAAATGTAGCATACATTTTCAAAACTGTCAATAAGACAGTTTTGATATTTAGGAAAACTAAAATGTTGTTAGGTAACATTTTCAACAAAATAAAATAAATTTTCTGTATGCTGAGATTATAGGTGTTTTTAACAATTTTTAATGTATGCTGTACACACTGAACATGTATAATTTATGTATCAAGAAAAAATCAATAAGTTCAATTTTTAAAACCAAAAATAAAAGTCAACATAATAGATCAGAAAAGATAAAGATGAATTACACTTTTTTCTTTATCTGACAAAAGAGAGTGCATGGTTTATGGAGATAATTTTTTCTCTGGTTTTAGCTCTAAGATATAAAAGGAATTTATTGTATACATCTGGAAATAAGAGGTACTGAATACCTAATGTATATTAAGATTACTGTTTTAGCTTTTTTTCTTTACAGTATAGAAGTACTGTGTGATGACTTACCTTATCAACCATTGAAAGAGCCATTTTCAAAGACTGATTAAAATCAAAGCGTTACATAAGCAATTTTCACCAAAGCATTGAAAACTATTATCTAAGATTAAGAAAACACTTTTCTAGGGTTCCCTGATATCTAGGGATCTAATGACCATTAGATCCACCTTGTATAATGGAATTAGGACAAGCCAAATATCTGGATGATTGAATTGTAATTTGGGGATTATTACCATCATACAGCTCAGTTTATGGCAATTTCTATGTATGTGTTTAGTATTAACTGGAGGAAACTCTGAGGAATTAGATGCCAGACATGAGGACCACATACATATCTTTTGAGTGCTTGTGTCCTAAATTGAAAAGTGTGTTTTAAGAGTCTGGGATATGAGACCACCTTTTCTCTATTGTCAAATCCAACTCATTCTAGCTACTGACATAATTTGCACAATATAAATACAAATAATAATGAGCAAATTTATGTGAAAATGTTTCCAGTGTACAGGTAGTTTTAACCATTCTTTTTAGAAGAAATGTGTGTGTGTGTGTGTGTGTGTGTAAATATCTTAATTGTTGAAATGATTAAGTCATTCACGGGTTTGTTAACAATGTTTTTCCATGTAGATAGAGTGACAATAATTTGTATTACATTTTAGAGTTGTTTGATGCAAATAAGAACCAACTCAAAATTTTATTGAGGTTAAACTCCAAGAAGATAAAAGGAAAACTAAAATCACAAAGTAAAATATAATTAAAATATTTCAACTAAGAAAAAAAGCAAGAAGTTAAGTATCTCAGACAATGTTCGAGGTTGAAGTTGGTTAATTGCAATGGAAAAACCGCTAATTACCACAAATAGTAATTGAGAGACATAAATATTATACAGGTGTGGCTGCAGGAAGCTGATATTAATGAAACACATTTGGCATTTTCAATGTTGCAAAAATTACAATTGTAAACACTGTCCAATTCAAACAAATGTTATGTGAATTTTAAATGAGTCTCAGTAAATTATAATGTATAAAAACAGAATTTTTACTATGGATCATAATTGTTAATGTGTTTCATAGTCAAGGTTGAAATATAAATCAATTCACTCTATTATTTGGTTTGGAAGTTTAAAAGGACAATTCACATTTCCCTTGATACACTCTACCAGTGTCACTGGACTGGTGATGTGACAAGAAACATCTTCCGTAGAACTGAATTGCAATAATATGGAGATTATAACAAAATTTTATATGTACCTAAGAATATTGACTTTAAAAGCCTTCTTCAGATTGCAACATTGATTTCCAGATCTATTGGGAACGAGCTGCCTTACTTAATGTAAGAGTCTTGGCAATGGAATAATCATATATATCACTCATGGATAATTAATTTTTAATCACTGAATTTCACTGAAATATGTTGAACATAAAAATTATACAAATATAATTTTGTATGCTAAGTTTCAGATTCTTTGGAATTTTATTCTATCAATCAAGACAGTATACTGTGAGAAATGTAGACCATGTAATTATAAAGTCAACATTCAGGAAGTTTATTTTTCTCTTATTTTTAATTATCTCAAAATGATCTTGATTCCTGCAGAGTATTAGTATATCTGGTAAGTGAGAGTCTATTTCTTTTAAACTTCATCTGTATTCCTGCAGAGTATTAGTATATCTGGTAAGTGAGAGTCTATTTCTTTTAAACTTCATCTGTATATCTGGTAAGTGAGAGTCTATTTCTTTTAAACTTCATCTGTATTAACCAGCTTTATATGACCAAAATGTCCCCCAAATTTAAAGCTTTGCACAGTAAGGCCTTATATGTACACCTGGCTTCATTTCAAAAGACTAAAGCAGTTGTTCTCAAATTCAGCTGCACATTACTATAAACTGGAAAGCTGTTTAAGCTCCTGATAACAAAGCCACATGTGAGACTAATTTATGCCGAATCACTAGGCCAAGGACCCAGGTATCAGTAGTTTTTAAAACTACAGAGAGATAACCAGGGTTGAGAACCACTGCACAAAATGGTAAATGCAACTTTTATTTAAGTTAATTTTTTTAAAGAAATAATGGTTGAATTATTTCTTAAAACTATAAAGGGATAACCAGGGTTGAGAACCACTGCACAAAATGGTAAATGCAACTTTTATTTAAGTTAATTTTTTTAAAGAAATAATGGTTGAATTATTTCTTAAAACTATAGAGGGATAACCAGGGTTGAGAACCACTGCACAAAATGGTAAATGCAACTTTTATTTAAGTTAATTTTTTTAAAGAAATAATGATTGAATTGATACTGATCTTAGTACCAAGTCATGGCAATTTTTTCAGACTTAGAGAATTCATCCTGGCGTTGAGATTATTAAAGAATCTAGAAATCTAAGTGTTTTTGTTTACATTTTTCCTGTAAATATTAGAGTATGCTAGTGCTCATCCTTATTTGATAATTTTGGAAAATATATTAAACATTTGAGATTGAATATCAAAAATCTCTAAAATAATGTTAGAAATACCATTCTTCTATGAAATAAGCTCAATCAAGATACATATTTTAGTGCCCATTTAAGAAAGTCTAATAATAATGTTTGCACTGCTTAAAGATTAGGTTGATAAATTAATTATTGTTAATTCTACTTGCATAATCAACAGACACCTAGAGATGGAGTCTTAAGTATAGACACAGAAGTTGAATACTTTTAAGAACTTTTACATTTACATCCTGGTTAAATCTTACTCTAAAATTATGTTGAATGGTTGTGGTTAGTACTTGTGTGATTAGAACCGTCTTTCTCAGGTTATTACACCACCATATAGACACAGCAAAAATTATAGAATGAAAAATAATGTAACACTTTATTGGTTTCAGACAATTATTTTGAGATACTAATCCTACCAAAACATTCTGCTTTTCTTAACTTGATCCTACTTTTTTTGTTTGTTCGTTTTAATAAAGGATGAACCAATATCCTGAGAAATTTTCAAACAGGGCTGGGTATAACACTTAAGTCCCTAGATCTCACTATGTTTTAGAAAAATTGTAAAGTATTTCAAATAATCAGTAAAGTTTCAGCTCTGCACCATTGTGTCTTTGTAATATGGGGAAAGTCACTTCACTTCTCTCCCTCTGTCGTTTTTGGCACATGTAAGGCAGAGAAAATAATATCTACTCCAGCTATCCCATAGGTTATTATAAAATGTAATAAGAGATAGAAAATCACTTTATAATGTTCAAGGTATTATAAAAGTAAGCCATGATTATATGTGGGATTTACAGCAGTTTGTTATTTACCATTTAATGTCTTTTTAATGTATGTTTTTGCCATATTTAAAAATTATAATTTTTACCTTTTGATTTTTAAGTGAAAAAGAGTAATAGTATGACATTATGCCATGTTATAACTTATGCCATGTTATATCTGATGCCATTATGTCAAACAAACAAAGCATTTTAAACTGTTTGAAATATTATCAAAATAAATCTTATAACTATGATAATACAGGTTTTTGAGGATTTAGTTTGTACAGCAAAAACAGAGGCAATAAAGACAAAACTAGATAAACAGGATTACTTAAAATTATAAAGTTTGTGCAGAGCAAAGGAAACAGGCGGATGGAGGGTGGAGAGGCAACCTACAAACTGGGAGAAAATATTTGCAAACCTTTTATCTCAATGTACTAGTGACTATCACCCTAGTAACCAGTCACAGGAGCACTATCGTGCATTGGGTATTTTTTAATTTTCGGGATGCTGCCACCTACCATGGCAGGAGCCTGATCCCTGCGGAATCGATTGTAGCTGGACTTATCTTGAATATTCTGAACCAACATACCCAACCATAAGGTGCTAATTATATTCATGCTTGAAGGGCATAAAAATCAATACACATTTCATGCACACACATACGTTCCCGCACGCATGTATGTTCCCGCACACAAGTACGTTCACGCACACGTAAGTTCACACACACACATACGTTCACGCACTAAAGGACTGCTTCCGATTAAATCCGCAAATCTGCCCTCCCCCCATCTCTGACTTTATTGCTAAATTAAGAAGTACTCTTGCCAACCCCCAAAAACAAGGTACTTAAATTGAACCTTGTTGGAGCCCTAAAAATCATAATTTAACCAAAAACACTCTAACCCTGGCCTCTCGATTAACGTAATTTTCTAAAAAATTCTAATATTCTCCAACCAAGTAAGCTCTCCTATTTATATGTTAACTAAATTTCCGTCCTAATGAGAGGTGACAATGTGCTAGCAGCCCTCACTCGGCGCCTCCTCAGGCGGCGTCCACTCTGGCCGCGCTTGAGGAGCCCTTCAGCCCGCCATGGCACTGTGGAAGCCCCTCTCTGGGCTGGCCAAGGCGGAGCCCCCCTCCCTCTGCTTGTGGTGAGGTGTGGAGGGAGAAGTGCGGATAGGAACCGGGAATGTGCGCCGCGCTCACAGGCCAGCGCTGGTTCTGGCAGGCGCGGGAGCAGGCGCGGGCTCGGACTCAGCGGGCCCCGCACTTGGAGCGGCCGGCCGGCGCCGCCAGCCCAGGGCAGTGAGGGGCTTAGCACCTGGGCCAGCAGTTGTGGCGGTTGCGCAGGGTACCCCAGCAGTGCCGGGCCCCCTACACTGCACTCAAATTCTCGCGGGGCCTTAGCTGCCTCCCCTTGGGGCAGCGATCGGGACCTGCAGCCCGCCATGTCTGAGCTCCCCTGCTGCGGTGGGCTCCCGCGGGGCGGAGACTCCCCGACGGGCGCCGCCCCCTACTCGGTGGCGCCTGGTTCCATCCACAGCCCCAGGGCTGAGGAGTGCAGGCCTGCTCGTAGGTTCCACTGGGTGAAGCCAGCTGGACTCCTGAGCAGGATGGGGACTTGGAGAACTTTTATATCTAGCGGGAGGACTGTATGTACACCAATCAGCACTCTGTATCTAGCTAATCTGGTAGGGACTTGGAGAACTTTTATGTCTAGCTAGAGGATCATAAATGCATCAATCAGCACCCTGTCAAAACGGTCCAATCAGCTCTCTGTAAAGTGAAGGAATCAGCGCTCTGTAAAATGGACCAATCAGCAGGATGTGGGTGGGGCCAGATAAGGGAATAAAAACAGGCTGCCTGAGCTAGCCAACGGAAAAACACTTCGGTGGTGTTTGCGGTCGTGGGGGTTTGTTATTTAGATCTTTGCGATAAATTTTGTTGCTGCTCGGTCTTTGGGTCGATGTTGTCTTTAAGAGCTGTAACACTCACCGTGAAGGTCTACAGGTTCACCTCTGAAGCTAGCAAGACCACGAACCCACCAGAAGGAAGAAGCTCTAGACACAACTGAATGAAGGAACAAACTCTGGACATACCATGTTTAAGAACTGTAACACCGCGAGGGTCGGTGGCATCATTTTTAAAGTCAGCAAGAGCCAGAACCCACCAATTCTGGCCACACTCATACTTATGTAATACTTAAGGTATCTCTGTCTGAAAAGCGTGTATCTCAGATGTTACAGTCTTAAATACAACTTCGACTGCAAATGGTCCCTCAGGGAAAGCCTCTGCTAATTCAACTTTTTAAAAGGCCCTAAACTTCCCAAACTGTAAAGGACCACTTTAGATTTATACCCAGCAAGATCCTACCCTGAAATCCCTCTAGTATTTTAAAATACCACTCAAATGTTTTTCGTCCAGTTAGTGTAGCTTAATTATTTAAAGCAAGGAACTGAAAATGCCTAGATGAGTCAGTACAACCCCATAAACATAGAAGTTTGGTCCTGGCCTTTTTATGAATTCTTAGTAAAATTACAGGTGCAAGCATCCCCGCCCCAGTGAGAATGCTCTCCAGATGACCTGGATCAAAAGGAGCAGGTATCAAGCACGCATAAACACAGTTCAAAACACTTTACTCAACCACACTCCCACGGGAAACAGCAGTGATAAATCGTAAGTAATAAGTGAAAGTATGACTATACTAATATTTAGCGTTGGTAAATTTTGTGACAGCCACCACGGCCATACAATGAATCCAAGCAAATAAAACTCGGCATAAAGAGTGTTTAAGGTTTGCATTCAAAAGTTAAGCTACGTCTAAGTCGTAAAAAACTCCAGCTGAAATAAAACGATTACACTCCTTGAGGATAAGATTCATATTGTAACAATTTTATATACCTCCACAATGTTTTCCAGATTTAATAACTAATGAATTGAGTTAAATTTGCCTATACTCTTACAAATCATACTCTCATAAATAACCTTCTAATCCTCAATTCCTCTAAAACATAGAAAAAAATGCCAATATAAAAAAGCAAGAAAGAAGATATTAACCATTTTGTCATTCAAAATATGACTCATTCTTATACAACTACCTTTGTCAGCATTCTTGCCATTGGAC
>NW_022681474.1:51662482-51734697 GCF_009764315.1 Trachypithecus francoisi | reverse complement strand
GCATGGTAACACAAGAGGAGGAGCCCAGGTGATATTCTGAAGGCTCCTTTGACATCAAGGACAAAGAAAGCTTTGCTAAGACTCCATATAAGAGGGCATCAGAGAGGAAAGGAGAAGCGGGAACACAGCTCTCCCCAGTCCTCTAGGCCTTCCACTACAGGTTGGCCTAGGTGCAGACAAAATTTCCTTTCCTTTTTGTTTTGTTGAAAGATTTTGGAATTGCATGGAGGGAAACTTGTAAAGACACTGGGCAAGCCTAGAACCAAAATTAACAGAGAGAATACAGAAGTTGGGTCTGGAGGTGAACAGAGGAGGCTTCCAGCTCCATCTTGTGCAGGCTGTACAGCCTTGAGCATGTTACTTCTTGTGCCGCAGTCTCTGTATTTAAATAGAGATCTAATTCCCTCACAAGACCCAAAGGATCTCACAGGGGCTGGCCTCCCTGCTGTTTTCAGCCTGGGCTCACAGGCGCTGGCCCTCACTCTTCCTGCTCCCGCTCCATAAGCCTCTTCCAAACTGGGCTTGCCAGGCTGTCTTCTGCCCCAGCCCTTTCCCCAGGTGGTTTTCTCTGTCTGGAGTAGTCTTGCCTTCGTCTGAATAATTAACTACATTAAATCTAAGACCCACTCCCTCAGGGCAATCTGATCTACTTGCATAGGTTCAATCTCTACTCTTAGAGGGTTTTAAGCATTGGGAACTTTTACTTGATAGCACTTAGTGGTTGTTATTTGTGTAATTAGTTGTTGAATGTCTTTTCTACTAGAACAGGGGTCAGCAAACCATACCAGCTTCGGCCTGAAGCCTGGTTTTGTAAATAAAATGTTAATGGAGGAGATCAGGTGCCTACAGGCTCATATTGCTGGAGATGTGGAGTAACCGATCAAGATCAACATATTGCAGGATGTACAAAGGAAGCCTCTGTGTAACTTACACAGGGACAAGTGGTGGAAGCATCCAGTTACTGCAATGCATGCCGCCAACAGGCGGATCTAAGGAGAGTCTGCATGTGGGCAGGGAGTGCCATTTTCTCAGGGTGGAGGGGAGTGACTGTTCTGCCTTTGTTCCACTACATTAAAATTGTCATTTGAATTTTATGAGGTCCCTACATTTGTTGGTCTGTAAGTTTCTTTAGATTTTATGGTTGTAAGATATCTATATGCCTACATTCTTTATATCTAATGTTAAGGTTACATATAATTAATATATATTTAATAAAAATATAAGATATATATTACAAAATATATAGACTCATGAGCAGAGGCAGAGCAACAAAAATAAGGTTTTAATACACACAATCGGGAGAGAGAAGGCCCATCAAAGTGAACAGGAAACGGGAAGAGGGGCACCTGTAAATAGCAGTGGGCCTCCTGCTAGTTCAAAGAATAGAGACCTGGCTGGGGACTTTGGTCAGCCAGATGAACGGTCAAGCCAGGGAGGGCACAGCTGATGATGACACATGCTGGCTCTTCTTCTGTCCACAGGGGAGTGTCTCAAATACACTATGGTTCTGATTGGGTTCATCAGCCCCACATCCTCCAACACACACACACACACACACACACACACACACACACTTTGAGGTTTGGGGCCTCTGGCTTGTGTAAGGAGAGAGCAGCTTAAATGTAACTTCAAGGGACTGAGCCCCTTCCTCCAGCAGCAATGTCCATTCATGGGAACCATATGTGGAGGGAGACTTGCTTCACATTTGTTCCCCATCATAGCACCTGTGTGTACCAGGTGGGCCTTGGGTGCTCTTTCTGAATAGGGACCCTAATTGTGTTCAGTCGCAGCAGTTATGGTGCCGTCCCCATCGCACCATCTGTTCTGGAGGAGGATGTTGCAGAGGCGCTGCTCCCTAAACTGGAGGTACCTGGAGGAACCCTGATGGGAAGGCTCAGAAAAACAGGGGCACTGGGGACAGAGGCTTTTCACTGTTGCCCATCAGGGGGCCCCAAGTGTGGGCTGAGGGGTGGGGCTGGAGAATATGAATGTAGCCAGGCAGACGTAGGCTGATGTCTTTCCAGGGTGCCTCTACTGTGCACTGAATTTGGGAAATCAAGAGAGGGCTCACTCTGGAGCTTGGTGAAGATTTGAAAACAGCAGCGTTAATAGTGGGAGTCGTGTCCATAGCAAAGAGTTGAAGGCTCAAGGAGGCTGCAAGGCCAGGTGGGCAGATAGCCTTGCTGTGATGGTGGAAATGGCTGCTATGGAATTCATCTGCTGATGGGTGATAGCAGGGATCCCAGTGGAAGGTGCTGGCAGAGGAGTGGGGGAGGAAGGAGGAGGAGAGGAAAGCACACATATAGGTGTAGGAGGCTCCCTTCTGAAGGGAGGCTGGAAGGAGAAAGATGCAGGACTAGGAGGTATGGGTCAAGGGTGAGAGGTCAGAGGTGCTGAAGCTGCAACTGAATGAGGGCAGCCTCCTTTCTCATTAGGTGGAACCCCCAAAATGGGGGCAAGGTCAGCGGGAAGAGCCAGGGGAGAGTTAGGAATTATGGATATCAATTTTTACTCAATTCTTGGTGTGGGCGAAGGTGGAGGGACAGGCAGGGTGAGGGGTCCAGCAGCCATGTGGGCCAAGTCAGAGGTAGCAGGAGGTGCTGGGATCTGTGAAGTGTAGGTGGCCAGGGGCAGGGAGTCTCAGCAGGTGTGGAGACAGCAGGGGCAGGCTGGGTGGCACTGCAGTTTGCCATGTCTTCTTCCTTTTTGAGGTGGAATCTCACTCTGTCGCCAGGCTGGAGTGCGGTGGCACTCACTGCAACCTCCACTGGATCTCCACTCACTGCATCCTCGCCTCCCGGGTTCAAGCCATTCTCCTGCCTCAGCCTCCCGAGTAGCTGGGATTACAGGCAAGAGCCACCATGCCCGGCTAATTTTTGTATTTTCAGTAGAGCCTGGATTTCACCGTGTTGGCCGGGATCTCTCGACCTCATGATCTGCTCACCTCATCTTCCCAAGGTGCTGGGATTACGGGGGTTAGCCACCGTGCCTGCCCTGTCATGTCTTCTTTATCCTTTTAAGTGACTGTTTTAGTCTCCTGGATTCTGATGTTCTACTTAATACCCACATGTTCTTATCCATGTTGCCCAGGAATCCCTCAGGAGATAGGCAGGGAAGCTTAGCAGGTGGGGGCAGGTCATCTCTATTCCACCTCTATTGCAGGGGAGGGGTCGGTGGCAGCGGTGGTCCTGACAGTTTTCTTTCGCTGGACCCGTGGCCGGCAGCTCTAGGTGGAGAATATCTACTTCAGGCAAGAGCTTCAGGATCCTTGGGCTGCATCTCCTTCCCCTGCATTGGCAAACCTGGAGAATTGGGCAGGTGGTCTTTACCCAACACCTTCAAGGCTGCCTTCTCTGGCCAGAGGGAGCAGCACAGAACTGGGGCAGGGATTATTCTCCTTAATATTATCCATAGTATTCCAAAAGTTCTCAAAAATTGGTAAGAAAAGGCATAACATCCCAATGGGAAAGTGGTACCACACACTCCGGACTGTTTCCCCTGCTCAATGGCCTGAGTGTAAGTACAGCCAGTCTTGTCTGCCTCTCCTCTCCCCTGCCTGTGATGCCCCCTCAGAAGGTGTCTCCCCATTTTCGGTGCTTTGCTGATAGAAAAATATTGCACTTCCCACACAAGGCTCTAGTTCCAGACATGCTTCCAGAGTTCTTGGGAAACCCCCTCTTCTCCCCTGAAAACCCTGCCCTTGCACATTAGGTATCCCGGTTTTCCTGTTGGGGTCCCATTATGGCATCATCAGCAGATGGGGCACAGTCTCCTGAGGACTGGGGGGAATCTGTCCCAGAAACCAGGGTGTGGGGACTTCTGACTCAATCAAGGGAAGGTTTTCATGGAGAGAAAGTCAACAAAAAGTAAACATTCTAATTTCAAAAATAGTCTCGTCATTCCACTTCAGATGAAGGGACTTGGAAAAAGGAGAGCTGGGTGTTTAATGGGTTCGGAGTCTGATATTGGGATGATAAGAAAGTTCTTGAGATGGATTGGCAGTGATGGTGAGAAAACAATGTAAATAAACTTAACACCAATAAATCCTGTACTCAAAAATGATTAAAATGGTAGTTTATGTTAAATCTGTTTTACCTCAATAAAAAGTAAACAGCTTTGTTCCCAGTGGGCAGGTAAGTAGGGAAAACTAACTCTCTTGCCATCTCTTGGCAAGAGCCTGAGAAACAGTTGGGCACACCAGCAGTGTGAGCTCTTCCGAGGGCAGTGGTGACAGCCCAAGAGACAGTTGAGTGTAGCAAGGGCAGGTGCAGGTCCCTGGTCCCAGAATGTGAGTGTGGCAAGGCAGCCTCAACTTCTGCCTGCCTAGGAGGCATCCTAGGAGGTGAGCCTGAGTGAGCAGGGGTGAGCTCTGTGTGTCCTGTGTGCAGCAGCAGATTATCTGTCCGCCTGTGCAGAGAGGAGAGAAAGCCATGATGACGGGACCTGGTTTGGCTGAGAATCCCCAAAGGCCCCGGAGCTCCTTAACCTGACATTAAAACACAAAAGAGAGCTCAGGAGAGGCCACCACGCCCAGCTAATTTTTGTACGTTTAGTAAAGACAGGGTTTCACGTGTTGGCCAGACAGGTCCCAAACTCCTGACCTCAAGTGATTCGCCTGCCTCTGCCTCCCAAAGTGCTGGGATTACAAGCATGAGCCACCATGCCCGGCCTTCATTACCCTTTATTACTCATTTTTTGATTATTGTTTGTGTCTGCCTATCAGCCACTGTGCTCATCACTCACCTGACAAATCACGTCTTGAGTAGATACTTGTGGAATGAATGATTATGATTTCGCTTCAAGACCTAAGGAGTGGAGGCATAATGGTGGACTACTAGAACAGGTGTCTCTAGACCTCTGTGTGAGTATAAGACATTCTAGACCTCTAGAATGTCTCTTCTACTAGAATTCAGCTTTGATGACCTTAACACCCAGCGATGGAGAGCATTCATGACGCCTTGAAGGAGGCTGGCCTGCAGGGAAGCAGTCTTGGACAAGTTCAACCCGCCCCCATGCCACTTCAACAATCAAAATTTGTATCACTCCTCCTTGCTTCCTTTACTCCTTCGAAAAGCATAGAGTTTTTCCTGGGGTTGCACATCATTCATTTTACAGACACTATTAACATCATTTCATTTAAAAAACGACACCCTAACCCCAATTAACCAAGAAGTACATCATGCAGAATAAGCAGCAGTTTGTCCTAAGACCGTTAGCAACATTCAGGGACATACACATTTTCCTCAGTTTCTTCATTGTGCTAATGGGCAGTGAAGAGTTGGTGTTTGGGAACTCCTGAGATCATTGGTGTGCTATCAGGGGCATTGCTGAAAGCAGGAATCTTAGAGGCTGGGAGTCACTGTGTGGGCAGAGGAAGAGAGGAGACGGGGACTGTGTGGAGGGGTGAGGCTCTGTGCTGTCAGTGAGGGCTGTTCTCTGCCCCCATCTCTTCCAGTCCCTTCTTATCTCTGCCATCCCAGGAATGATGGAAGTGCCTGAGGAAGACTACCTGGGCTTCCTGATGAGTTACTGGCAGACTGCCTCTGTGGGACAAGAGGGTCACCTGCAAGCCAGACAGTCCAACCCTTCCTGAAACACATCACTCTCCACCCACTGCTTACCAATTCCCTTCAAAGCTGCTCCAGTTGCACATTTTTAAAAGTTCTTCTATTCAATGAGAACGTATAGACACAGGGAGGGGAACATCACACACCGGGCCTGTCGGGGGGTCGGGGGCAAGGGGAGGGAGAGCATTAGGACAAATACCTAATGCATGCAGGGTTTCAAACTTAGATGATGGGTTGATAGGTGCAACAAACCACCATAGTCCATGTATACCTATGTAATGAACCTGCACATTCTGCACATGTATCCTGGAACTTAAAGTAAAAGAAAATAAGAACTTTTAAAAAAGTTGTTCTATTAAGATATGGTCTGTGGTTTGGGAAAATGGTGACTTCTTGTCCTGTTCTTGGAGAGATATGTCATATTATAGGGATGACTGGCCCAGGGGCCCAAAATCTCACTGTCAGTCTGCTCTGGTTCTTCAACAAATGCTTTGAATCAGGGTTGATGGTGGCAGAGATGGGTGGTCAACACCTTCACCATCGTGGCCCTTCCCTGGCATCACTGGCCAAGTTTCACTCCAGTGAATTCCAAATATGAGGCTTGCCCAGCCCTTTCTCATTCTCTTGGATGAGCCACAGCTGTGCTACCGACCAGGACCAGGCCCTTCCTCTGCACACTCTGTGGATAGCAGTCATTGCCCTGAATCCATCAAAGCATCATCTGCTTAAACCACTATTTCTTAGTGCTGCTTTTTGCAAATTTCAATTCCACAATTTCTGTTTCATTCTCTGTATAAACTGGAGAACACTTGTGAAAATTCCTCATCTTACAGTCCATTTTCTGTAACATTAGTCTTAGCCCTTTTAAAATCGTGGGCCTTGTTCTCTTGAAGTTTTTCTGGGATTGAGGCCAGCGGGATGGCAAAGCTGCTGTCACTGAGGTATGGCCTGGAGAGTCCTTGGGTGTCTGTGAGAGAAGGCAGGGCCACCAGCATGGGAGCCAGGAATAGGGGACAACTCCAGGGGATGAAGCCCAAGGAAGACTCAGCATGTCAGGTGTGGATCAGCTACAGGACCCTGCGCAGGATGAGGCCTGAAGTGTGGGTGACCAGCCACTCAAACGGGGAATGAGGCTCTTTGGCCCTGTTTCTCATAGGGCTGGTATGTAGGGTCCCCGGTGTCCCTGTGTCAGAGCCTCAACCTGCAGGGACCCCTGTCAGCCCCTCCATGGGAGTTGGGAGTTAAAGGGGGCCATGAGCAGCTCTCCTGGGGGAAGTTCCTTGTCCTGGGACTGGGGCATCTGTCCCTCAGGGCCCACCTGTCCTTTTGGGGCTCCAAGTGCAGAAAGCCACAATCTCGGTCTTCACATGGAGACCAAATGTGTCCCAAGCCAGGCTGTAGCACACACATGAAGGTATAGGGAAACAGGCCAAAGCCCACTGCTCCCCCTGACAAGGGCAACTGTAACAGAAAAGGAAATGGACAGACTTTGGAGAATGTCGGGGAGCTGCCCCAGAGGTGGCAGCCAGGAACGCCGGACAGCTGGTGCCTGATTGAGAGCGCCCATCACCACAGCCCATGTCCTTGTGCATTTCCATAGGGTCAGTCAGGCTCCAGCATTTGCTCTGGAATAATAGGGCCCCACAGCGCAGACGATCACAACCACCTGTCTGCCAGAGAGATGTGAGAGAGCCTGAGGAGAGGAGTCCCCTGTGTGATGCTCCCTGGGCCAACTGACAGGACAGGGCTTCTCGGGCACACAGACCCCAGACTCAGCATTTATATCTGACTCATGAGCCCAATGACTCTGGGCAGCACAGTAGCACACGGTGGACACATGCTCTACATTGAGTTAGGCAGGCCAGGAGCTGACCGCTGACAATTGGCCTGGCCACATGCTTGCACTTCACTGTACAAGAGTCTCAGGGTGGAGTGAGGTGAGCTCTGAGATCACACACAAAAAATCATTGCTGGGAAGACCAAACATGCCCAGGACAGCTATATAGAATGTGATTGTCGGGTCCTTCACATCATCTAAAGCAGAGGCTCTTAAATAGCTTGGGTTAGGATGCTCCCAAATCTTCACTGAAATTTCCAAGCCCATCACAGACTCCAAATTTTGCCTAGACTGCCCTGAGCGTCCATGGACTCCTGGACAAGAAGACCATGTACTAGTCAGCAAAGTTGCCATGACAGAGCCTGGAGGGTCTTGCCTTCAGGACCCTGCCTGATACCTCCTCCCAGAGAACCATCTTCCAGCCCCTAACGTATTTTCCCATCCCTGTAATCATGCTAAATGGAACTGGAAGACACTGTATTAGGGTTTGCCAGAGGGACAGAATCAATAGGATATATAAGGGGAATTAGCTCACTTGACCCCAAAGGCAAAGTCCCATGAGCTGGAGAATGACAGCGTGGCTCCCAGGGGAGCCAGCATCATGGCTCAATAGTTTGAAAGCCTCAGAACCAGGAAGCCAACAGTGCAGCCCCCAGTCTGAGGCCAAAGGCCTGAGAGACCCCAGGAGGCTGCTGGTACAAGTCCTAGTGTCCAAAAGTCAAAGAACCTAGAGTCTGATGTCCAAAGGGGGGAGAAAAAGGCATGCTGCTCTGGAATGAGGAGGAGACAGGGCAGGGTGGGGGGGGGTAAGGGGTAGGGGTGGGGGGGAGGAGAGAGGAGAGGGAGAGAGAGAGAAAGAAAGAGGGAGCACTGAATATCCCCTTTCTTCTACCTGCTTTGTCCTAGCCATGCCCCTAGCTGATTGTATGGTGCCACCCACATTGAGCAGGGATCTTCCTCTCTCCATTCACTGACTCACATGTCAATCTCCTCTGGAAACACCCTCACAGACACAACCAGGAACTGTGCCTCACTAGCCATCTAGGCATCCCTCAGTCCAGTCAAATTGACATCTACTATTAACCATCACAGATATACAGCATCAAAGGAGGCAAATGTGGAAAAATAAAATTCACTCTGTGCTTTCTCTTCCAACTGAGGATACGAGTGCTCAAGACCACCCTCCTGGCACTGCACTCATCCCAAAGCCTCCACCTGTTGCCAGGAGCACAGATACCACACACGTCATTGGATACACCCTAGCAAGGTTCTCCCCTGAGGTGGGACTCAGAAGACCCCTGGGGCTTGATAGGTGTCAGCAGTTGGCCTCATTGTAGATTATGCCACAGAATGATTTTGAGTAGGGATTATAGTGCCAGTTAATTTGCAGCATAACTTTGAGTCCAATCATTTCTCTTTCTTTCTTTCTTTCTTTCTTTCTTTTTTTCTTTCTTTTTTCTTTCTTTCTTTCTTTCTTTCTTTCTTTCTTCTTTCTTTCTTTCTTATTTCTTTCTTTTCTTCCTCCTCTTTCTTTCTTTCTTTTCTTTCTCTTTCTTTCTTTCTTTCTTTTCTTTGTTCTCTCTCTCTCTCTCTTTCTTTCTTTCTTATTTGAGACAGAGTCTTGCTCTGTCACCCAGGTTGGAGTGCAGTGGCATAATCTTGGCTCACTGCAACCTCTGCCTCTTGGATTCAAGCAATTCTCTACCTCAGCCTCCCAAGTAACTGGGATTACAGGCACCTGCCACCACCCCAGCTAATTTTTTGTATTTTTAGTAGAGTGGGGTTTCACCATCTTGACCAGGCTGGTCTTGAAATCCTGATGTCATGATCCACCACCCCCAGCCTCCCAAAGTGCTGGGATTACAGGCATGAGCCACTACACCTAGTCCATATCCTATTAAATCTACTTTCAAAATATACTTAAATTTTTTCTTTACTCTAGATCAGAGATTGGCAACTACAATATCTGTCTTTGTAAATCAGGTTTTACTGGAACACAGCCATGCTTGTTCATTCATGCATTGTATATGGCCACTGTCATGCTACAGTGGTGAAGTTTAGTAGGTGGAACACACACTGTTTACATAAAAAACTAGCAAGTCCCTGGTCTAGATCATGGATGCCATTATTTTTTGCCTGGAGCACTGCAGTAGTCTTTAATGGCTCACCGGAATTCAACTCTGGCCCATTTTCAAGTCCACATTCACAGTGTAGCCAGAGTAATTATTTTTAAAACTTAATCACATAATTAACCCCTTAATAGCCCTTCTACAGTTGCCCATCGATCTTGGGATGAAGACCAAACTCTCCAGGATGTCCTAAAAGTCCTGCATGCCTCTCCAACCTTATCTTACACTGTCCTCCACCTCACTCAACTTGAATAACTCTTTCTCGTAGAGGTCTGGCCAAAACATCTCATAAAAGCAGATACCTTGGTGACTCGATCCCCTAACACCTTGTTCTTTGCCTTCATATATGTTCATAATTTATAATCATATGTGCATTTTTATGTTTATATGGTTAATGTTTGCTGTTTACTGAAACAGAAGTTCTAAAATGGCAAATACTGTCTGTTTTTAATCAAACTTTTGAATCGACTATAACATATATACAAAAAGTACAAATCATAAGTGTATAGTATACAATTTCAAACATGAACATGCCCACATAAACACCCCCCAAACAAGAAATACAACATTAACCAAACTCCAGTTGTCCCCACTTATGCTCCTTCCTAGTCATCATGTCCTCTATACCCCCCAAGGTGTCAATCTTTGCAACTATTTGAAAATTATACAATTAGGATTCCAACTGCATATAATTCATTATATAATTGCTGTTGGGAATAAGCCCCCCAAAATCTGGCCATAAACTGGCCCCAAAGCTGGCCATAAACAAAATCTCTGCACCCCTGTGACATGTTCATGATGGCCATAGTGCCCACACTGGAAGGTTGTGGGTTAACCAGAATGAGGGCCAGGAACACCTGGCCCTCCCAGGGCAGAAAACCGCTTAAAGGCATTCTTAAGCCACAACGATAGCATAAGCGATCTGTGCCTTAAGGACATGCTCCTGCTGCAGTTAACTAGCCCAACCTATTCCTTTAATTTGGCCCATCCCTTCGTTTCCAATAAGTGATACTATTAGTTAATTTAATACCTATAGAAACAATGCTAATGACTGGCTTGCTGTTAAAATACGTGGGTAAATCTCTGTTCGGGGCTCTCAGCCTGAAGGCTGTGAGACTCCTGATTTCCCATGTCACACCTCTATATTTCTGTGTGTGTGTCTTTAATTCCTCTAGTGCCACTGGGTTAGGGTCTCCCCTACTGAGCTGGTCTCGGCAATTGCATAATGTATATTACGTAATTACATAAAAATGTGTATTCATTGCCCAGGCATGGTGGCTCACGTCTGTAATCCCAGCACTTTGGGAGGCCGAAGTGGGTGGATCACCTGAGGCTGGGAGTTCAAGACCAGCCTGACCAACATGGAGAAACCCTGTCTCTACCAAAAATACAAAAAAATTAGCGGGCATGGTAGAATGTGCCTGTAATCCCAGCTATTCGGGAGGTTGAGGCAGGAAAATCACTTGAACCCATGACACGAAGGTTGCAGTGAGCTGAGATTGCACCATTGCACTTCAGCCTGGGCAACAAGAGTGAAACTCCATCTAAAAATATGTGTATTCATTTTTTTCCAATATTAAGTTAGTGAAATTCACCCATGTTGTTACTGATGGTAGAAGTAATTAATTTTCCTTCTTATATAGTATTCCAACATACAAATATCTTACAGTTTCCTTACCCATTGTGCCTTTGAGGGGCATCTGGGTTGTTTTCAGTTCTTGGCTAATGTAAACAATGCTGGCATAAATGTTTCATATCTTTTGATGAACATCTATACATATACACACACACACACACACACACATATATATAAATACACAGTGTTAGTAAAGTATATTTAAGAATAGAACATCTGGGTCATGGGTTATATAGTAAGTACATTCAAGATTAGTAGTGTTTTTCAAGTATACTTCCACCAACAATATATGTGAGTTCTAGCTGTCTAACATGATCCCAGACATTTTACATTATTAGTTTAAATTTGGCCATTCTGAGTGTATAGTGGTACTTCTGTGGTTGAAATGTTCATTTGTCTTATAATGAATGAGACTGAAACGATTTTGTGTTTATTGGGCATGTGTGTCTCTTTGTGAGATGTCTCCTTAAGATATTTGCATGTTTTTCATATTAATTTGCATCTTTTCTTACTAATCTGTAAGAACTATTTATAATACACTGGATCCAGTCTTTGTCAGTCATATGTACTACAAATACATTCTCCCTTTTGGTAGCTTGCCCTTTCACTCTCCTTCTTGGTAACTTTTGCTCAATAAAGGATCCTAATATTTATGACCTCAATTAATGTTTTTTCCTTTGTGGTTCATGCTTTTTGTATCCAATAAGACTTTCAAAGTGGAAAAAATAAACAACATCAAGGTGATAAAACACCTAAGAAGATAATGGCTGCAAATTTTTGAGAACTGATGAGAGAAAGACTCTAAAGGTTCAGGAAAGATATATCAGGAAGCCTGATATATCCTTTAGGAACAAGGAAAAACAAAAAGAAACCTATGCTTACTACATCATAGCAGAACTGCAAAATGGCAAAGGCAAAGAGAAGATCTTAATAGTACTCACAACAAAAAAGATAGATCATCAGAAAGGAAAGAAGAAAATTGATTGACAGCTGAATAACAGCAGCAATGGACACCAGAAGATAGTTCAAATACTTTCAAAGTGCTTAGAAAAAATAAAAGCTAATCCAAAATTGTGTATCTAGCAAAAGTATCTTTCAAGAATAAGGATGAGGACCAAGATGAGGTTAACAGGGATCCACCTGAAAAAACTAAAAATAAATAAAAATAAAGGATAACGAAACAATAGTTTTCAAAGATGCTGGACATCAAGCAACAAAGGGCAGAGATCATTGAGAGACACGAAGCAATGTGAACTTATGATTGCACCAGCATTACCGCCTAGAGTTTCCAGGCTGTGATGGGGAAAAAGAAACACAGTCAAAACTCAGTGGTCTCCTTGAGTTGAGAAAACAGAGCTGAGAATCCAGGGAGGTCAACTGACTAAAGTTCTCAGGGAAGCCTATAGAAGAGGAAAGGGTGACAGATACAAAATTTGGGAGATCTGTAGGAGGTCTCCCTTGAGTCCTGAGCAAAGTCTTTAGTCATGGCAGGCATATAAGAAAACTATCAGAAAGGATTAGAGCAGTGGTTCTTAACTGAGAGCAACTGTACTCCCTTGGAGCCACTGGCAATATCTGGAGACATTTTTTGACTGTCACAATTTAAAGGATGTTACTATCATCTATAGTACTGAGGCCAGGGATGCTCTTAAACATCTGATCATTTACAGGACAATGCCCTCTCCTCCAGAAACCACTATTCAGCCCATGAATGTCAGTAGTTTTAAGCTAGAGAAACTGCATTACAAGGAATAATCCCTGAAGTTAGCATAGGGAAGAAATAGCTCTTGTTATCATCAGTCAGCAGGAAAAACTTCATAGGCACTGAGAAGAGTTATGGGATGGATATTGTCTCAATAGTGGAAAAAATAAGCCCAAGATTTAATGCTGCTATGGTTTCACCTAAAAAAAGGCTTAGGGCCAAGTACAGTGGCTCACACCTGTAATCCTAGCACTTTGGGAGGCTGAGGTGGGTGGATTGCCTGAGCTCAGGAGTCCAAGACCAGCCTGGGCACACGGTAAAACCCCGTGTCTACTAAATAATATAAAAAAATTAGCCGGGGCATGGAACTGGGAGCCTGTTGTCCCAGCTACTCGGGACACTGAGGCAGGAGAATCACTTCAACCCGGGAGGCAGAAGTTGCAGTGAGGTGAGATCACACCACTGCACTCCAGCCTGGCAACAGACTGAGACTCCGTCTCAGAAAATATAAAAAGAAAAAAAAAACCCTTAAAAACAAGCCTCTGAAAGATCAAAATGTTTCCAATTAATTTAACTGTATAACAAAATGAAGCTCAATAGTACTATCTATAGCAGGGGTCTTCAACCCAAGGCCACAGACCAGTACCCATTAATGGCCTGTTAGGAACCAGACTGCACAGCAGTAGGTTAGTAGTGGTGAGCAAGCAAAGCTTCATCTATATTTATAGTTGTTCTCCATCACTTGCATTAATGCCTGAGCTCTGTCACCTGTCAGATCAGCAGCAGCATTAGATAATCATAGGAGCATGAACCCTATTGTGAACTGAGTATGTGAGGATCTAGGTTGCATGATCCTTATGAGAATCTAATGCCTGATGATCTGTCACTGTCTCCCATCACCACTACATGGGATCATCTAGTTGCACGGAAACAAGCTCAGGGCTCCCACTGATCCTACATTATGGTGATTATGTAATAATAATAGAAATAAAGTACACAATAAATGTAATGCACTTAAGTCACACTGAAATCACTCCCAACCCCACATCTGTGGAAACATTGTCTTCCATGAAGCCGGTCCCTGGTTCCTAAAAGGTTAGAAGAGGCTAATCTACAGAAACACAAAAATACCCAGCATCCAACAAGACAAAACTCACAGTTACTGGTAGTTGATCAAGATAAAACTCACAATGACTCAGAATTACTAGGTATGCAAAGAAAACAGAAAATACTCTCCTAATGAAGGAAGAAAAACAATGAAACCAAACCCTGAAATTACACAGATGATAAAACCAGATAAAACCAAAACCTAAAATTACACAGACAAAAATATTAAGACTTGTTATTATAACTATATTTCAAATGCTCAAAAAAGTTAAAGACTGAACATGAGATATGGAATATATAAAAATCACTCAAATCAAACTTCCAGAGATGGAAAGTATGAAATAAGAAAAAAGTACACTGGATGAGATTAATATAGATACTGCAGAAGGAAAAGTTATCTTGTAGAGTAAGTAACATAAGCTGTCTACAATGAAACACAAGGAGAAAATATACTGAGAAATTATGAACCAGACTTAGTGCCTATCTGGGGAACTACTTTAAATGGCCTAATATTTATGTTAACTAGCATCTCCAAAGAAAGGGGGAAGTTGCTGCAAACTATTTAAAGAAATACAGCAGAAAATAGTCCGAATATGATGAAAAATGTATAAACCCACATGTTCAAGAAACTCAATGTAGCCAAACACACAGAAAACATACAATACCACCAAATTGCTTAAAATCAGGAAGAAAATATTAAAATCTTCCAAAGGAAAAAAACATACTATATATAAAAGAATAAGGATTTAAAACGACAGCACACCTCTCATCAGAAACAATGTGGGCCACAAAGAAATGGAGCAATATCTTTAAAATACTCAGAGAAAAATACTATTGACTTAGAATTCTATACCCAGCAAAAATATCTTTTAGAAATGAAGGGGTATTGAAAAATTTTGAAAAACATACAAAAGCTAAAAGAATTCACCACCAGCAGACTTGCATTGCAAGAAATGTTACAGGAAGTCTTTCAGACAGGAGGAATAAGTTGGCAGATGGAAATGTGGGTCCATACAGAGGAATAAAGAACACTGGGAATATCTACTATCTGCGTATCTATGGCATATCTTGCACATAGTAAAATAGAGATAGCTGAATAAAATGTTGTTAAATGAAGCAATTATGATAATTGACAGGCAATATTAAGAACATCAGCTAAGTATCTTTTCTTCTTAGCTTTGTTCCATGTCTGCATTCCAAAATAATTTCATAGGCATTAGGTTTGTAATTTTTAATGACTTTGTTTTACAAATATTGTTGGAGAGCAACATTTTTAATTTTGGACAACTAAAACAATTTTGGATTCTATTATCCTGTTTTAATTGAGGTGATTTTATTCTTTAATATACAGACTTGCCTTTCAAAAGGCAATACTTAAATGGAAATTGTGTTTCCTTTTTTTTAAAAATTATTATACTTTAAGTTCTAGGGTACATGTGCATAACGTGCAGGTTTGTTACACATGTATACTTGTGCCATGTTAGTGTGCTGCACCCATCAACTCGTCAGCACCCATCAACTTGTCATTTACATCAGGTATAACTCCCAGGGCAATCCCTCCACCCTCCCCCCTCTCCATAATAGGCCCCAGTGTGTGATGTTCACCTTTCGGAGTCCAAGTGATCTCATTGTTCAGTTCCCACCTATGAGTGAGAACATGCGGTGTTTGGTTATCTGTTCTTGTGATAGTTTGCTGAGAATGATGGTTTCCAGCTGCATCCATGTCCCTACAAAGGACACAAACTCATCCTTTTTTATGGCTGCTTAGTATTCTATGGTATATATGTGCCACATTTTCTTAATCCAGTCCATCACTGATGGACATTTGTGTTGATTCCAAGTCTTTGCTATTGTGAATAGTGCCACAATGAACAAACGTGTGCATGTGTCTTTATAGCAGCATGATTTATAATCCTTTGGGTATATACCCAGCAATGGGATGGCTGGGTCATATGGTACTTCTAGTTCTAGATCCTTGAGGAATCGCCATACTGTTTTCCATAATGGTTGAACTAGTTTACAATCCCACCAACAGTGTAAAAGTGTTCCTATTTCTCCACATCCTCTCCAGCACTTGTTTCCTGACTTTGTAATTATTGCCATTCTAACTGGTGTGAGATGGTATCTCATTGTGGTTTTGATTTGCATTTCTCTGATGGCCAGTGATGATGAGCATTTTCTCATGTGTTTGTTGGTTGTATGCATGTCTTCTTTTTGAGAAATGTCTGTTTATATCCTTTGCCCACTTTTTGATGGGGTTGTTTGTTTTTTTCTTGTAAATTTGTTTGAGTTCTTTGTAGGTTCTGGATATTAGCCCTTTGTCAGATGAGTAGATTGTAAAAATTTTCTCCCATTCTGTAGGTTGCCTGTTCACTCTGGTGGTAGTTTCTTTTGCTGTGCAGAAGCTCTTTAGTTTAATTAGATCCCATTTGTCAATTTTGGTTTTTGTTGCCATTGCTTTTGGTGTTTTAGACATGAAGTCCTTGCCCATGCCTACGACCTGAATGGTATTACCTAGGTTTTCTTCTAGGGTTTTATGGTATTAGGTCTAACATTTAAGTCTCTAATCCATCTTGAGTTAATTTTCGTATAAGGAGTAAGGAAAGGATCCAGTTTCAGCTTTCTACTTATGGCTGGGAAATTGCATTTCCATATGCCGGAACCACCAATCACAACTGATAGGTTTACCTGTTGCTCAGAAGAATCTGCAGGAAATTGAACCCTAAACCTTGTAACTTATCGGACTCAGAAGAACTCACTGCACTGGACCTCCTGGGGTCAACTTTATGTTCTAAGTATCTGTCAGGTTCCCAGAATTAAGTGTCCAGCTTATAAGGATGAGTAACATTGATTTATCCCTCCAGAAGGAAGCTTAACTTTTTCCTTCAGCTTGCTTTAATGAAGCTTCATCCATCCTGCGTGCTCAGGTGGTAATTTCTGTTAAGTGAATATTTGGAAGCTAAAAATTACAACAAATCTTCTTATTTTATTGCCTTTTATAAAAAATCAACCAAATTTTCCATGACTTCCAAAATTATAATGCTACATTCTAGAGATGATGTCACTTCATTTTTTTTTTTTTTTTTTTTTTTTTGAGACGGAGTCTCGTTCTGTCGCCCAGGCTGGAGTGTAGTGGCCGGATCTCAGCTCTCTGCAAGCTCTGCCTCCCAGGTTTACGCCATTCTCCTGCCTCAGCCTCCCGAGTAAGCTGGGACTACAGGCGCCCGCCACCTCGCCCGGCTAGTTTTTTGTATTTTTTAGTAGAGACGGGGTTTCACCACGTTAGCCAGGATGGTCTCGATCTCCTGACCTCGTGATCCTCCTGTCTTGGCCTCCCAAAGTGCTGGGATTACAGGCTTGAGCCACCACGCCCGGCCTACTTCATTGTTTTATCAAAAGTGAGTCCCCGGAATGATGACTCATGCAGGTTAATTTGCCTTTACTGTGGCAATTTGATGGTTAGAAGTGGTTCTGATTTATTAATGACTATCTTTGCTTCCCCTAGAAACAAAGTCTGTGTACAGAACAACATCCCTCCATCAATGTTCCTAAATGTTATGAACATTATTGCTTTTGTCTATTTCATTACTGCAGGAAGAATTCACATTTAATCTAGTTAGGCCTTTGACTACTTACTTTTACATTTTCAGACATCTGTTTTTATACTGCATTTATTTTCCTGAATTAGATTTTGTAGACATTATTGACTAATAAGAACAATCTATTTTTTAATATGGCAATTGACTGATCAATTCATTCTGGGTATAATCTTTCAATTTTTGACAGTTCTCTGGTGACACTATTGTTACAGAATAATAAGTCATTTCCTAACTATCAAAGACTGACAGTAACAGGTTATACAAAAGAAGTATTGGCATTCTTCTGAACAAAGCAAGAGATTCCTAAAGAGTAAAATGAACAAAATTGCAATCTTATACTACTATGAATTAAAGAATATGAAAGAAAAGTTTGAATGTCATATAAATGTACAGAATTATATGAAGAGACAAAGAAGGCTATAATGGAATAAAAATTCCATCAAACATTTAATAATTTACATTGAATTCAGTTTACTGGGAATCCCAATGTTCCAAACAGTGCTATGTGCTAGAAACAAAGATAAGAAGACCATCCTGTGCATCAGTAAGAAAGACATATTTGTCTTCTTTATTAGGTGTGGAACACAGAAAATCCCTGAAATACACACACACACACACACACACACACACACACACATCTGTTAAAAGTCCTGTTTAGTTTCTGGATACATGTTTTTGAGTTTTAGTTTTCCTAACCTTTAAAAAGAGTTAACATTAGTTGGGCACGGTGGCTCACACCTGCAATCCCAGCACTTGGGAGACCTAGGCGGGTGGATCATGAGGTCAGGAGATCGAGACCATCCTGGCTAACATGGTGAAACCCCATCTCTACTAAAAATACAAAAAGTTACCCGGGCGTGGTGGCAGGTGCCTGTAGTTCCAGCTACTCAGGAGGCTGAGGCAGGAGAATGGTGTAAACCCAGGAGGCAGAGCTTGCAGTTAGCCGGGATCAGGCCACTGCACTCCAGACTGGGTGACAGAGTGAGACTCCATCTCAAAAACAAACAAACAAACAAAAAAAAGAGTTAATATTAGTACCTACTTAATAGGGCTTCACAATGATTAACAAGATAATACATGAAAGCGCACGGCAAAAAGGCTGCTCCGAAGTAAAGACTTCGTGTTACTGGTTTATTAGCTATTACAATTAACTTTAATGGTTATCTTATTTCAGGAATAGTCACTTTGTACATTTAACTTTGTCTATAAACTTGTAAAGGACCATATATACATTGAAAAAAATTCTTTCCATATAGCTATTCTTTTCCTTCATATATTTGCAAAAGTTGGCCAAACTAGCAAACAAACACCTTTAACAAATTTTACATTAAAAAGGTTAACAGGTTGTATATTGTGATAAAAATGCATCAAACTAGAAATTAACATCTGTAAATATAAAAAAATGAAACCCAAACAACCTCCCAAATTTAAATAAGTCAGGATATTGAAGTTATCAAAATTTATTATAGACAATCAATAAATTAATATCAATGCCAATATGACATACATGATGTCCATGGAAGATAACAAAATTTAAAAGAAAGCCACATACTCTTAAATGCATTTGTAATTAAACAAGCATGAAAGCTAAGTATTCCACTAAATGAAATCAAAGATAGATATAAAGAAAAGAGTTAGATTGGGTGCAGTCACTATCGCATGTAATCCCAATACTTTGGGAGACCGAGGCAGGCGGCTCACCTGAGGTCAAAAGTTTGAGACCAGCTGGCCCAAATGGTGAAACCCCATCTTTACTAAAAAGACAAAAATTAGCCAGCCATGGTGGCATGTGCCTGTAATCCCAGCTACTTGGGAAGCTGAGGCAGGAGAATTGCTTGAACCTGGGAGGCTGAGGTTGCAGGGAGCTGAGATCACGCCATTGCACTTCAGCCTGGGTAACAGAGTGAGACTTAGTTTAAAATAAAAAAAAGAAAAAGAAAAAATGAAAGAAAGAAAAATATATTTGATAATAAAGAGCCAGTTCTTTTGAGAGATGAGATAATTACGCATTTCTGGTATGCACAGCAAGAAACCAGAGGAAGAAAATATTGTATATTAACAGCACTGAGAAACCAGACAGAACTTCAGATACAAATCAACAGAATAAATTGAACACCATTCCAATGTGCTTGAAATTGTAATAAAATATGAAGTTTCCTGGGAAAAAATAAATAATGAAGTAACTCTAGAAGAACTTGAAAGCTGGATTAACTAGATAACTACAGAAGAAATTGAAAGCACTATCAAAAAATTTTCCCCAGAAATGGCATTTGAACCAAATGAAGGGTCATATTAAAGTTTACTGTTTTATTTGTAGCATTCCAACACATAATAAAACATAATGTTTCTTTTTCAAAGGTCTCACAACCCAAATGCAAAACCTAACCAGAAAGTATAAAAAGACGACAGCACAACTTTGGTCTCAGGATGATTTTTTAAAATACCAAAGTAATATATTACAAAATCAGATATAAAAATCTTCTTTTATAGAAGACATTTATGCAGCCAACAAACATATGAAAAAAAAGCTAATCATTACTGGTCATTAGAGAATTGCAAATCAAAACTGCAATGAGATACCATCTCATGCAAGTTAGAATGGTGATGATTAAAAAGTCAGGAAACAACAGATGCTGGAGAGGATGTGGAGAAGTAGGAATGCTTTTACACTGTTGGTGGGAGTGTAAATTAGCTCAGCCATTGTGGAAGACAGTGTGGCAATTCCTCAAGGATCTAGAACCAGAAATACCATTTGACCCAGCAATCCCATTACTGGGTATGTACCCAAAGGATTATAAATCATTCTACTACAAAGACACATGCACATGTTTATTGAGGCACTGTTTATTGAGGCACTGTTCACAATAGCAAAGGTTTGGAACCAACCCAAATGTCCCTCAATGATAGACTGGATAAAGAAAATGTGGCACATATACACCATGGAATATCATGCAGCCATTAAAAAGGATGAATTTGTGTCCTTTGCAGGGACATGGATGAAGCTGGAAAACATCATTTTCAGCAAACTAACACAAGAATAGAAAACCAAACACCGCATGTTCTCACTTATAAGTGAGAGTTGAACAATGAGAACACATGAACACAGAGAGGGGAACATCACACACCAGGGCCTGTCAGGGATGAGGGGCTAGTGGAGGGATAGCGTTAGGAGAAATACCTAACGTAGATGACGGGTTGATGGTGCAGCAAACCACCATGGCACGTGTATATACCCATGTAACAAACCTGCATGTTCTGCATATGTACCTCAGAACTTACAATATAATAAAAAACAATCTTCTTTTATCAAAAGGAAGATTTAATCCCAATAATTTAATGTTTTGTCAATATAAATATCTGCACATTATTATTGATACTAACAACTAAAAAAGTTTCTATGATCACTTTGATAAGTACCATAAAGGCATTTGACAAAATGTAATATAATCTTGATTTTTTAAAAAAAGACAGAACAAAATTTTGTAAAATATTCTATCAGAAACCAGCAACAAACATCATACAGGATGAAGCACAGAAGCACAGAAGTGTAATAACAGGAAGCACAGAAGTATCCCTATAAAAGTACAGAAAAATAGAAGCATATCCTTTACTACAAGTTTTCAGCATTTTTTCATGCAAGCCATATCAAGGCAATAAAGTAAGGGAGGAAATGATCTATAATTACTAAAAAGGAAAAGATTTAAAAAAATCTTGTCAATAACGTAACACTGAAAATTTTTAAAAATGAAATATTTCAGTAAGGTGATATAAAATAAGTATTATAGAAATTAACATGTTTACCATATAGAAACAATATACTTGTTAGAGAATAATAAGTAGTATACATTGGGGAAAATTAATTTATACATATATATGTGTGTATACTTATAAATACATGTGTGCGTGCACACACACATACACATCAGGTCTGGGAACAGACTTAGCAGGAAATATTCCAGGTTTATACAAGAAACCATTTGACCTAAATAAATATATTGCCATGTTCTTTGACTGGAAAATTCAACTGCATCCCAAAGGGTTTTTTAAGGACATGAAGAGAGAATTCCAAAGTTCTTCTGGAAAAATACATTGGCAAGAATAATGATAGAAATTTGGCCTTAGCAGGTATCATGCTGTAATTACTAAAATGATAAGATAACCAAATTTACAACAATCAAACCAATAGTTCAAAACAGATTCATATACATAATAAAGACAAATCAAACGTGAGAAAATCGCTATCCACTTGAATAAAAAAAACTAGAACCATATCTTATACCACACACCAAACTTTCATACAAATTAAAGATTTCAAACTGTAAAAAATCAATTTAAGTCAAAATAAAACAGGAAAGCAAATTTTCCTGAACTTGTCATGAAGAATGGTAGTCCTTTCTAAGTTAATTCAGTGCCCAGAAGTCATAAAGAAAAAAGCATACAAAATTCTCCTACATAAAAGTACATATTTCTACAGTTTTAGAAAATGCATGTAAGACTAAAGAAAAATAACTGAGGAGAAATATAATATAATGATTTTATATCCTCATATCACTCACAATTCATTAGGAATAACACAAAATTTTTACTAACCATTATTTAATCTTACAGTACTGACTGAAACCTTGCTATATGTCTGCAATTTTTAATCCCTACTCTCACGTAGCTTATATTCTAGTGGTGATTAACTAGCAAAGCTAAAAAAGAATATTACTTGAGGCTGTGTATGGTGGCTCATGTTTGTAATCCCAGCACTTTGGGAGGACTAGGTGAATGGATCACTTAAGGCCAGGAGTTCGAGACCAGCCTGGCCAATAGGTCAAAACCCCGACTCCACAAAAAATACAAAAATTAGCCAGGTGTGGTGGCATGCACCTGTAGTCCCAGCTAGTTGGGAGGCTGAGGCAGGAGAATCGCTGAGCCCAGAAGGTGGAGGTTACAGTGAGCTGAGATTGTACCACTGCACTCCAACCTGGGTGACACAGCAAGACTCTGTCTCAGAAAAAGAGAAAAAGAATATTAACTAAAAATAGCTTTTGCAAATTGCAACTGCATAGGGAAACAGGCCTTCTCATGCACTATACAGCAGGTGCTCAAGAACGTCTGTCTTAACAACAAGCTGGAAATAATGATCAAAACTGTAAAATGTACAAACATTATGTATGCCCCAATAATTTACTGTCCTAATTAAAGTATATTTTGACAAAATCCATAAAATTGTCTAATAAACAAAAGATGTGCATCATAATCTTATTTAAATAGCAGAAAAGCAGAAATAATAAAGGTTCATCTATAAGAAAAAGTTAAATAATTTTGTTGACACAAAGAGAAGGCTACAAAATGCCAAAAATATTAAAAGCAAAAAAAAAAAAATCACAGTAAGTAGTGCATTCTATGATCCCATAGAATATACTAGGAAAAACCCACATATTTTATATATATATACATATACACATATACATACAGAAATGGTTGCAAGGTAATGCAGCCAGCCAAGAGCAGTTATCCCTAGAGGTATATGAACACTCAATTCACAGAAGAAATAAAAACATATAACTTTAGGAAAAGATATTCATCCTCACTAATAAAGCAAGGAGGATACGGGCTATTGCTGTCTTTATAAATTAAATGAAAAATACAATTATGTATTATCAAAAAAGAATATCTCTATTTCCTTTTAAGTCTTTATCAAGTCACTTTGTAAAAGGTAAAATAAAGTGAACGTAATAAATTAAGACATCTTATTAAAGACAAATATCATAAATCAGGTATATTAATAAATGATTCCTTCTAACCTCACTTATGGATTTTAAAATATTCTTTCCTTTATGGTGCATGTTTGTGTGTCTGTATGTGTGTATTCCTGTCTTTGTGTTTCAAACGTTTTTCTATTCCATGATCACATAACTTTCTTTCTTTTTTTTTTCTTTCTTTACTTTTCTTTTTCTTCTTTTTTTTTTTTTTAGATGGAGTCTCCCTCTGTAGCCCAGGCTGGAGTGCAGTGGCACAATCTCCTCTCAGTGCAAGCTCCACCTCCCGGGTTCATGCCATTCTCCTCCCTCAACCTCCCGAGTAGCTGGGACCACAGGCGCCCGCCACCATGCCTAGTTAAGTTTTTGTATTTTTAGTAGAGATGGGGTTTCACTGTGTTAGCCAGCATAGTCTCCATCTGGTGACCTCGGTAATCCGCCCGCCTTGGCCTCCCAAAGTGCTGGGATTACAGGCGTCAACCACCGTGCCTGGCCCATGATCACATAACTTTCAAATTTTCTTCTAATATATATTTTTTCAATTAAAAACATATATTTTTTTTCTTTTGAGATGGAGTCTCGCTCTGTCACCCAGGCTGGAGTGCAGTGGTGTGATCTCCGCTCACTGCAACCTCCACCTCCGGGGTTCACCCCGTTCTCCTGCCTCAGCCTCCCGAGTAGCTGGGACTACAGGCTCCCGCCACCACGTCTGGCTAATTTTTTATATTTTTAGTAGAGACCGGGTTTCACTGTGTTAGCCAGGATGGTCTCGAGCTCCTGACCCTGTGATCCGCCCGCCTTGGCCTCCCAAAGTGCTGGGATTACAGGACTGAGTCACAGCCCCTGGCCCAATACTATTTTTATGGTTCAACTTTTTACACTTAAATTTTTAATATTTTTGGAGTTCACTCTAGTGGCAATTGTTCTTTTTTTATCCCAAAGTATTAGTTATTCCAAGACCACATAATGAAATTGTCCCTCAAGCTGCCCATCCCCCATCCTTCCTTCCACCCATCCCACACTCTTTCATTAGGACTTCAGTCGTATGCTTTTGTGTGTGTGTGTGTGTGTGTGTATACGTGTGTGTGTGTGTGTGTGTGTGTGTGTATGTGTGTGTGATGGAGTTTTACTCTTTCACCCAGGTTGGAGTGATAAGCACAATTTCAGCTCACTACAACCTCCCTCTCCCAGGTTTAAGTGATTCTCCTGCCTCAGCCTCCCAAGTAGCTGGGATTACAGGCACCTGCCAGCACGCCCAGGTAATTTTTGTATTTTTAGTAGAGACAGAGTTTCGCTGTGTTGGCCAGGCTGATCTCGACCTCCTGACCTCAGGTGATCAGCCCACCTTGGCCGACCAAAGTGCTAGTATTCTATCTGAATTATTTCTACAGGCTCCCACTGGCCTTTCTCCATTCAGTATTGTATTTCTCCCATTCTACACCTCCCAATGCCTCAAAAGGCTGGTCTTAGACTACATATGGAGTGACATATCACTTCCTGCTTCAAATCCTTTGAATGGTTTTCCACTTTTTAATAAGCTCACGATTTCAGGTGTGGCCATATAATTTATCCCCCAAATAGGGAAACGATTGAAAATGGGAGAAAGACTATTTATTTGTAATAATGCTGGAACTGCAGGCATGAAGCAGACTGTCCTTGACAAACCCTATTGAAAAGGCTCGACTCCCCAGCTCCAAACTCTTACCCCTTCCTCCTTCGCAAGCCATCCATTCACCTGTTCTGAGGCTGGTTTTGCATTTTTACATCTTCAAACTGAAAGTTTTTCCTTTATGGGATTTTACGTGCTCTTCCCTGTACCGAAATCATTTCTTTTTCACATCCCACCCCCGACCCATCTCCCACTTCTTTGTCCCCTTCTGTTTCCCTCATACTCTACCATGAGGTCTCACTTATATGCCACTTCCTCTGTAAAGTTTTCTTCAATATTCTCCCCCTGCCCAAGTTTGGGTTTAGCACGGTTCCTATGTATTTCATATCATTTTCATGCACTCCTTCTTTTAAATCCAGTATTTCTCCTATCGCCTTCACTAGTGTACATATATCTTCTATAGTCTGCATCCATAGGGCCTGGCACACAATAGGCATTAATAGAAAAATATCTAAGAATAAATGAATGGCTGGGCGCAGTGGCTTATGCCTGTAATCCCAGCACTTTGGGAGGCTGAGGGGGGCGGATCACGAGGTCAGGAGATTGAGGCGTTCCTAGCTAACATGGTGAAACCCCGTCTCTACTAAAAATACATAAAAATTAGCCAGGTGTGGTGGCACACACCTGTAATCCCATCTACTCCGGAGGCTGAGGTGGAAGAGTCACTTGAACCTGGGAGGTGGAGGTTGCAGTGAGCCGAGATCGCGCCATTGCACTCCAGCCCAAAAGACAGTGGAAGACTCCGTAAAAAAATAAAAGAATAAACGAATGAATGAATATCTGTCCCTGGTGACATTTAGGAATTGCCAAAGAAAGTTATAAATTTTTTCAGGAAGAATTGCCAGATGTTTGAAATATGTGTATTATCTACCAGAATGGGTGCATATTTAGTTGTGTGTGTGTGTGTGTGTGCAAATGAGTGCATCTGTGTTTTTTTAAAGTTCTATTACTTTGAAGATACACTTCAACTTTACTTTTAGTACAATGAATAAGTATTTAAAATGAAATAGCAAATCTTTACAAAGTAATAACTTCCCTAACCCACTAGAAATGAAAGATAATATTCAAATTAACACACTAGAGTTGGATTTTTCATATTTTGACTGTCAATACAACTAACAACCTACATACCTTGCTTCTGTTTAAAAGGAAAACAAACAAAGATTTTAGTTTACTCCCAGGACAAAATAGATTAACTGATTATATCTTGAAATAGTCTTTATTTGGGGTATGGAAATGAGGTCAAAGTGATGGTAGATAATATGAATGACTTCAAGAAAAGCAATGTTAAATGTTAGATCAAAAAGGGAAAAAGGAGGCCGGGCGCGGTGGCTCAAGCCTGTAATCCCAGCACTTTGGGAGGCCGAGACGGGCGGATCACAAGGTCAGGAGATCGAGACCATCCTGGCTAACACGGTGAAACCCCGTCTCTACTAAAAAATACAAAAAACTAGCCGGGCGAGGTGGTGGGCGCCTGTAGTCCCAGCTACTCGGGAGGCTGAGGCAGGAGAATGGCGTGAACCCGGGAGGCGGAGCTTGCAGTGAGCTGAGATCCGGCCACTGCACTCCAGCCCGGGCAACACAGCAAGACTCCGTCTCAAAAAAAAAAAAAAAAAAAAGGGAAAAAGGATATTTTCTTCCCAAGACTAGCTAACTACAAACTGACATTGCCAAATGAAACATCATGTATCCTGGAATATTATCTATTTTCTACACATATTTCCTACATATATGAATATATGTCTTTCATGACAACTTTACACCGTTCTTTAGTCACACTGATAGATAAATATGAAAAATAACCAAGTTATCTACCTAAAATATTTTCCACCTAATAAAATTTAACTATCTAATTATAATATTTTACCAAATGGCCCTTCTTAATACTGTCTAAAGTCATACCTCTTTCTTGAGCCAAATACCAGTTCTCATCCAGTATAATATTACATAATTAGCTATTCCATTTGAAACACTCTTGAACCAAATACCATAATCAGGGATTTGTGTGTGTGTGTGAAACATGCTGCTTTCATTTCTAATACCCTTAAACCAAAACAATAATCTCAAAAAGGAGTTTAAGAAACTACTCAGGCCGGGCACGGTGGCTCAAGCCTGTAATCCCAGCACTTTGGGAGGCCGAGACGGGCGGATCACGACGTCAGGAGATCGAGACCATCCTGGCTAACACGGTGAAACCCCGTCTCTACTAAAAACTACAAAAAACTAGCCGGGCGACGTGGCGGCGCCTGTAGTCCCAGCTACTTGGGAGGCTGAGGCAGGAGAATGGCTTAAACCCGGGAGGCGGAGCTTGCAGTGAGCTGAGATCCGGCCACAGCACTCCAGCCTGGGTGACAGAGCGAGACTCCGTCTCAAAAAAAAAAAAAAAAAAAAAAAGAAACTACTCATAGCTCACCTCTCCCTCCCCTGGGTGATACTAACTTCTCAGGTGCAGACTAAGACCAAATGAAGAAATCTTCAGAACATTCTCTGGCTAAAAATCTCCTTCTCTTAATGTTTTTACACACTTTGCTTTTAACATCAAGGAACTTTTCTGCTATAATCTGATCCTTGTTCTTTTAGAACAAAAATTTAATGACTTCCTGAACCACTACAAATCAATTACCCTCACATCATTAATCATAGCCTGTTTAGCCTTTATAGCAATATATTCATGTACTTATATTTACTTATAGGGATTAGGTTTTACAGTCCATGCATGTTTTTAATGTCATTTTTTATTTAATACCATCTCTCTTTTTACAAAAATAAACATAAGACCAACTACAGCACAATTCCAAAAACTATTTCTCAAAAAACGTAGAAACTAGTTTTTGTATCTAGGCAGAAATTTTCATTCAACACTCTACATATGATCACCAGTAATCATCTCAAGCTAAATGATCATTTTAATTATGTAATTATGTAATCCATATGCAATTCTGACTCACAGAACAATATCTGCCAAGATGGGCAGATGACCTGAGGTCAGGAGTTTGAGACCAGCCTGACCAACATGGAGAAACCTTGTCTCTACTAAAAATACAAAATTAGCCAGGCGTGGTGGTGCATGCCTGTAATCCCAGCTACTCGGGAGGCTGGGGCAGGAGAATCGCTTGAGCCCAGGAGGCAGAGGTTGTGGTGAGCCGAGAACATGCCATTGCACTCCAGCCTGGGCAAAAAGAGTGAAACTGCATCTCCAAAAAAAAAAAGAAGAAAGAAAAGAAAAGAAAAAGAAAAAGAAAGAAAAGGAGTGAAACTGTACCTCAAAAAGAATCACTTTAACTGTAGTGTGAACAATGCCTTGAAAGACAACAGAGGAGTACTATCAGGGAGATCACTTCAGTAGCTATTGTCATATTGGAGACAAAATATTTTAAGTACTAAAATCTGGTAAAAATTATAGAGTGAGAAAGGCAAATGCCCAAAGAATTTTTATGCAATTTAGGATACAACAAAGCTATGTGAAAACTAAAAATTACCAGAATAGTAAGACGATAGAATACTTTGCAGCCATAAAGAAGAATGAAATTATGTCCTTTGCAGAAACAGGGATGGAACTGGAGACTGTTATACTTAACAAACCAATGCAGAAACAGAAAGTCGAATACCAAATGTTGTCACATATAAGTGGGAGCTAAATGTTAACACATAGACCCATAGAGGAGAACAACAAACATTTGAACCTATCAGAGGGTGGAGGGTAGGATGAGAGGGAGGATCAGAAAAAAAAATGAATGGGTTAATACAAGATAATAATAGGCTTAATACAAGAGTGATAAAATAATCTGTACAACAAACCACCATGACACTAGTTTACCTATGTAACAGACCTGCAGATGTAGTCCTGAAAAAATAAAAGTGAAATAAAAGAAGAATGAGAAAGCCAAACTAAGCACACTGTTACAAAAACAAATATATTAAAATATTAAGGTAAAAAATGTTTCTGACAGGAATGTCTCAATGAAAACATTTTTGATGAAATGTTGCCTAAGATGAAGACAAAATATTCACTGACTTGGCAATGTGAAAGTCATTCCTGACCTGAGTGGAGTTGTAGTTGTAGAGGTCACTAAAGATTTGTTTGTAAAATAAATCACTGAAAGAATTTCTGTTTCTGGTAAGAAGGCAAACTAGACAATCTAAAATCTATCCTAATTAAAATTACTTAAAATGAATACTTGAGTCCACAAGAAACTAAGAAAAATCTTTAGGGGTCAGAAATAAAATGGAAACCTTAAAACTTAAAGCTCAAACAGGTTGCCTTAGAGAAGTTATCCTGTCTCAATAATGTATGAACTTTGGTTTTAATGTTCCAAATAAAAAGACTTCAGGCTTCTAATGAATGGAAGGTAGAAACTGATGAGACCCTGTTCATATGGCTGAGAATTTCAAAGGGGTGCCCTTTCAGTGACAGGGTAGAACATTTAATGATAGAAACGAACAAACAAACAAAACACACATGCACAGAAATCACAAAACCCCAAATCACAGCATTGGGAGACAATAATAAAGCTTGTCCAATTTGCTCTATGCTCTGGAGAGGAGATAAAAAGTGTGCTATAAAAATGTAGAGCCAAACAGGCTATAAATAGGTTTTGGGTTTGAATTTACACTATGTACCTGGTTTAATAAACCCCAAACTTTAAATTGACATGAGGAATCAGGTGGTGGAGTAAACACAAAACCTCAACCCAGACTGAAACATAAATTTACAATAGAAAATAAGAAAACATGAAAGGAACCAATCCCTATGATGACAAATTAATGGATACAAACATTTAGACTGCTCTCCAAGCGTCTTACAAAATAGAAAGGCAAATAAAGATGATAAGTATTTTCAGTGATTAAGGACCTAAGAGGAGGAATTTAAAAATATTAGAAACAAATAACACTCTATATAAATGAGAAGCACCCAGAGTATCTTCTTGGGGTAGGCAAAATTCTCAAGAAACCCCCAATTCCCTATCCACATGTAATTCAAGGAAACCCTAATGTAGGTTCTGCTGCGAAGGGACTTTGCAGATTGAATTAAGGTTACTGGTCAGCTGACTTCAAAATAAGTAAATTATCCTGCATTATCCGGGCATACCCAGTGTAATCACATGAGCCTTCAAAAGCAGAAGGGGAAGGCAGGAAGCCAGTGGAAGATGTGGCAGAAGAGAAAATAAGAGACATATAACAGAAGGGGAAGTCAGTGATATTCTAAGCATGAGAAGGATTTAACTGGTCTTTCTTGGCTTGAAGATGTAGGAGACATGCAAAGTCCTTATAAAAGCCTCTAGGAACTAAAGGTGTCCCCTGTCCTGCAGCTGACAGCCAGTAAGGAATGGTTACCTCAGTCCTATAAATGCAAGAAAGGCAATGGATTCTGCCAACAGCATAAATGGTCTTGGAAGAAGTTTCTTTCCAGAGTCTTCTGATAAGAGCCCAGCTGGCTAACACCGATTTCAGCCTTATGTAATGTTTTCTTGTAGAATATTTTCAAGGAGTTTTAGAACTTGGCTCTGAAATTCTCATTTTACTTAGAAATTACTTACGCTTGCTCAGCAATCGTTGTGTATACTTGAGAACTCTTGAGATATAAGAAAGCCTGTAAGTTGTTTCTAAATATGATAAACTTATTGTTCTTCCTAAGCTTAACAATTCTTACAGCTGATATTCATTTTACAATGTTTTAAGTGTTTCTTAATTTTATTACGCAGAGGTTTCCTGCTCCCTAATTTTTGGAGCCTATAAATATGTATTTTTTCAGGTCCCAAAGAATGTTGTAGGTCCTTAAAACTCTAGTAGATTCTGAGCCCTGTGCTTAAGTTATGTGAAAGATAGAACAGTCCTGTGCCTGCCTCAGCCACATGTAGTGGTTGTATATACACCTGCAGTAAAATCAGCCTGCTATCCCCACATATTCACAATTTTAAGCTTATTGAATACAGTGCTTTTTGTGTTGTTGGCTGATTATTTTTTAGTGACTAGCATAGGTGCTATAAAATAATGGCTTAATAAATGTACTTACTTAAAGTAATCAAAAATCCACAACTTCAACTATATGTCATGATCTCCTTCCTAAAATATCTATTTGAAATTATACTTCTAAAGACTCTCAAAATTTTTGGATCCTCTTTAAAAAAAAATTGCTTATCTTTATTGTGTTAAAAGATGGTACAAATAAACAAAATATAAAACCATACACAAAGTGGGAATCCCTATAAATATTTGACTTCTAGATATGTGTTTCATTAGACGTTAGTTACAGATTTCTTTCTAAGCATTTACAGAATCATATTCAGAATATTCTAGACATTCCATATCCTTAATACAGCAATGGCTTCCTAGTACTCTGAAAATTTTTCTCAGGACCAGGGAAATTTTCCTTGGTGTTATAGAGATTTTAACAGAGTGTGCTCTAAGAGCATCTTAACATATGTGATGAAACAAAAGCTATGCACAGGCCTAGCTGTTATGTGCAGGGAAGGGCAGGCAGGCTGATGTTCACGAGCAACTAGCAATGCAAGCAGCAATATTTGTTCCAAAAGTTCACAGGATCCCTCTCAACCTCAGCAGAAAGTATTAATTAAAAACAACTCCCTCACCTAGGTATGCTGAAGTGAGATTGACAATATTTAAATGAATAATAACATGAATTATTTCACATGCAAACCTTCATGTGTGATACTCATCCCTGGGTACAATAATTTGGTCTGAAATCCAAAGGCTAGACTTTAACTCCTCTGTGGAATACTGCTAAACCTGGACCTTTCCACCTTAAGATAATAATGCTATGACATCGATTTTTTTTGCACATGGGTAGTTTTGCTCACTTCTAAACCCAATAAAACCCCCATTCTTTTTTTTTTTTTTTTTTTTTTTTTTGAGACGGAGTCTCTCTCTGTTGCCCAGGCTGGAGTTCAGTGGCGTGATCTCAGCTCACCACAACCTCTGACTCCCAGGTTCATGCCATTCTCCTGCCTCAGCCTCCCGAGTAGCTGGGACTACAGGCGCCTGCCACCACACCCAGCTAGTTTTTTGTATATTCAGTAGATATGAGGTTTCACTGTGTTAGCCAGAATGGTCTCGATTTCCCGACCTCGTGATCCACTCACCTCGGCCTCCCAAAGTGCTGGGGTTACAGGTGTGAGCCACTGTGCCAAGTCAAAATGCCCATTCTTACCTAGGGACAGACCCAGTGACCCCGAAAGTCAGATTTCATGTGGCCACTGAAAGAGTGCAACTTAAATCTGAGAATAACCAAAATGCTTAAAACTCAGCATGTTGTGCTTCCATCGAAAAGCAAGATGGGAAAAAAATGTATAAATAGAAAGAAAAACAGGGAAAGGGACAAGGAGAATTTGTGTTCTGTAAACACAAATATTGGGATGAAGCTCCCTACCTCTTTCCATTGCTGTTCCACAGCACTGCTTCAGCCAGGACTGCAGACTTGGTTTCCAGCTCTTGCACCTCCTCAAGCAATGTCTTTTTGCAGATGTGCTTTGCCTTGTATAAAGAGGAAAAATGAAACATGGCATAAGAACTTGACACAACTGAAAAGAGAGATTATTCCCATCTTGAGCCATACCCAAATGCCCTTTGATAGAGGTTGAGGTTTGGGAAGTGTTGTAGCATGTACAGTCTCCATGCATGACATGTAATCCATCTCCATAGCCTGGAGGCATCCAAAGTGCTGCAGACCAGACCTGGACAATAAATGTCAAGAGTCATCACCACCCCAAAAAGAACTAAAAGTCTGTAGATCTGCTGAGGAGCCCAGTCATTCAAAGACAGGTTGGGGTTCACAAAGACCTAGAGTCTTCCTGTAAAGCTTTTCTTGGCAGGATCTGAAAACCCAGAAGATGCTTTATATCCTCATCCTAGTGAACAAACGTTGGTTCCCTGTTCCTTGGCCTGACTGCAGTCAGAGATTGCAGGAGTTAGCTGGTTTTCTCCCTCCCTTTTGGTGTGAAAAGAGCCACTGCCAGAGCAGCCATGGACTTAGGATGCTAGAGTGCATAGTTTGGATACAAAATCTTTGGCCTGAAATGTGGCATCAACACAAATACACAGTGCAGATTTTTCATCTTACCCTGGTGATGACTAACCATTAGTGTCCACATACTTAGGCTTTGATGAAATACTACATCTTATGAAATAACCCTCAGCCAGGAAAGCTCACTCTTCTGGAACTGTAGGAAGTGTTCCTGTACCTTTTTTTTTTCTGACTAATCTGATTAGTACCTTACAATGTTCAAATATTTGGCTAATTTCAGGGTTTTTCTATAATTGAGACTGAACAAAGCTAAAATTGATCTACTATTGAAAACAATCTAGGAGAAGAAAAGACATTTAACAAGATATAGGCTATATAGGAGGAAAAAACTGTAAAGAAAATAGGCTCATGAATTAGTAACACCTCAGGGTAAAAACCTTTGCATTGGTTTAATTTCAACATATACACATGTGAGAATCTAGCTGAGTACCAGAACTCAAAGACAGAATGAGAACAAAAACTGAGCACATCTGACCCGAAATAAAATGTATCAGCAGAACATTCTGAAGACGTGGGCCATTTCTGCAGAATCACATTCTACCCCTACCCACCCTCCACCTTCGATAAAAGAAAGCATGTTAGGATAATATGAGTCATCTCCCAACATTGTGAGTTAATCCATCATGGAGTATTAGCACTGAGACACTGTATATGTGCCTGGAATCCTTTCCCCCAAAGTAAACAAGAGAAAGTCACACAGACTTTAAGACATAATACCTTAATTCCATCAAACAGTGTCCTGAGACTCAGGATAGATAAAATACTGCAGGTCAATGCAGAGCCCGTGGAATTTTAATTTAAACAATAAATGAGAAAATGCCTTTTGCTGGAAAAGAGGCAGTCAAAAAGGATGTTAAAATACACCCTGTTTATTATGAAATATTTGGGAACTCAAACACTGCCTTTTATCTTATGGACTTCCAGAGCTAAACTGACAAAGCCACTGAGTGTGTTCCCTACCTGCTATGAGCCACCAGCTTGCACAGGTACCAGGAGAATATTCTGGCTACCCCTGAATAATTAGCAGCATTTGTCACTCTTCCAGGACACCTCTTCCTACCATCATCCTTCCACTCCCTACTTTTGTACCCTTTCCAGTGAACAGGGGCAAAAAGCACTTATTGTTATCTCCTGATCTGGGAAAAAAGGAGGTTTCTAAGGAAGCTGAAATAGGAAGGCTGGGCACTGAAAATCTACAGCTTAGGCCAAGAAACAAAGAGAATCTGACCCAACATGGAAGGTGCTGGTTTCTAGTCATTCAAAACAAGGCCTCAGAGGGCAATGGTCTGAGCATCTCTATGCTCCCAGGCGTTGTTCACGGTCTCAGCGGATGAAACTGCATTCGTATCTTAGAGTTACTCAGCAATTTGTTTTTTTTTTTTTTTTTATATATATATATATTTTTATTATACTTTAAGTTCTAGGGTACATGTGCATGACGTTTATATCATGTATAACTCCCCAATGCAATCCCTCCCTCCTCCCCCCTCCCCATGATAGGCCCCAGTGTGTGATGTTCCCCTTCCCGAGTCCAAGTGATCTCATTGTTCAGTTCCCACCTATGAGTGAGAACATGCGGTGTTTGGTTTTCTCTTCTTGTGATAGTTTGCTAAGAATGATGGTTTCCAGCTGCATCCATGTCCCTACAAAGGACGCAAACTCATCCTTTTTGATGGCTGCATAGTATTCCATGGTGTATATGTGCCACATTTTCTTAATCCAGTCTGTCACAGATGGACATTTGGGTTGATTCCAAGTCTTTGCTATTGTGAATAGTGCCGCAATAAACAAACGTGTGCATGTGTCTTTGTAGTAGAGTAATTTATAATCCTTTGGGTATATACCCAGTAGTGGGATGGCTGGGTCATATGGTACATCTAGTTCTAGATCCTTGAGGAATCGCCATACTGTTTTCCATAATGGTTGAACTAGTTTACAATCCCACCAACAGTGTAAAAGTGTTCCTATTTCTCCACATCCTCTCCAACACCTGTTGTTTCCTGACTTCTTAATGATTGCCATTCTAACTGGTGTGAGATGGTATCTCATTGTGGTTTTGATTTGCATTTCTCTGATGGCCAGTGATGATGAGCATTTTTTCATGTGTCTGTTGGCTGTATGGATGTCTTCTTTTGAGAAATGTCTGTTCATATCCTTTCCCCACTTTTTGATGGGGTTGTTTGCTTTTTTCTTGTATATTTGTTTGAGTTCTTGGTAGATTCTGGATATTAGCCCTTTGTCAGATGAGTAGGTTGCAAAAATTTTTTCCCATTCTGTAGGTTGCCTGTTCACTCTGATGGTGGTTTCTTTGGCTGTGCAAAAGCTCTTTAGTTTAATTAGATCCATGTGTCAATTTTTGCTTTTGCTGCCGTTGCTTTTGGTGTTTTAGACATGAAGTCCTTGCCCATGCCTATGTCCTGAATGGTACTACCTAGATTTTCTTCTAGGGTTTTTATGGTATTAGGTCTAACATTTAAGTCTCTAATCCATCTTGAATTAATTTTCGTATAAGGGGTAAGGAAAGGATCCAGTTTCAGCTTTCTACTTATGGCTAGCCAATTTTCCCGAGTTACTCAGCAATTTGTTAATATTTCCACTAGGTTAGCCCCTGTGAGCTAGTCTGGAAATTTTGCTGCTATTGAAGAACACTGCATTGCAATGCTGGGGATAATTCAACCTCTTTCTGCATGTAGCACTTGAGTAGAAGTGGTTCTAGTGATTTAAAACAGTGTTTTCAAACATTTTTTATCTCATAAGGCCTGAATTAGGAAAAAAAAATGATTCTAAAATCTTCCCTGTCTGAAGTCTACATGAGAGTGGCCTAAAATTAATATTTATAGGTTATAAAGTGAGTTAAGCATTAACCACTGGCATGTCACTTAAATCTCACCAGGATCCAGGATTTGGAGTGTTCGGCATCACAACTTTGACAAAGTAGCCCCATTATCTGCAAATGGCTTATCCCCTAGTGGTTCAGGCTTCATCTAATCCCACATCAAGAGGACAGATTACCACAGAAGGGACAAAGTGGGGTTGTGACTACTGCCACATGAGTATGAGACTTGTGACTCTTCAGATCTACCTGTGAGTGTCTCCAGGTTTTTGGGGACTTTCAACATAAATAGATTGATTTAGGATCTCACTTTCCATCTTTTTGTTTTGGAATTTTTTTTCCTGGACTGTTTGTATGCAAGTACAGCCAGTCAAAGTGTTTAATTCTAAACGTGGATGAAAATGTAAATATAATGTGCTTCAAAATAAATCAGTTTAGTTAGAAAGTTAAAAAAACAAGGCCTATTTGCATATAGAAATAGCTCATTTTCTCCTATTTCCATTTAACCGCCTATCTGGGATTACAATAAGAAAATACAGGCCAGGTGCAGTGGCTCATGCCTGTAATCCCAACACTTTTGGAGGCTGAGATGGGTAGATCACCTTAGGTCAGGAGTTCGAGACCAGCCTGGCCAATGTGGTGAAACCCTGTCTTTACTAAAAAGTATAAAAATTAACTGGGTATGGTGGCACACACCTGTAATCCCAGTTACTTGGGAGGCTGAGGCAGGAGAATCGCTGGAACCTGGGAGGAGGAGGTTGCAGTGAGCCGAGATCGTGCAACAGTACTCCAACCTGGGTGAGAGGGAGAGACTCTGTCTGAAAAAAACAAAACAAAACAAAACAAATAAAAACAAAACAAAAAAAAAGAAAAAAGAAAAGAAGTCATTCTAGAATTGGAGACTGTATTGTTTGAAGAATGGCAAAATATAAGAGATGCATTTAGATAAATGAAAATGGGTTTCTCTGTATTCAGTGGCCCTGAGCTTATATTGTTTTGATAAAGCAATACTAACAAATTTCTCCTAAATGTGAACTGGTACACAGCAGCTTACCTAAGAATGCTGTCATAGGCAAACATTTTCTGTGAATATATGCTAAGGGATTTTGAAACAGTTCTGGGTAATTTAAACTTCATACTTCTAAGACAAATAGCCATTAGCTAGGCATCACATGTACTCAATCAATTATTTTAATAAAAGATAGATTTGGTTCCTCATGAAAACTTTGGTTAAAAGGACAATAGTGTAGGCATTTTATGAAGTTCCAAATCTGACTTAAATAATATAATAATAGTGCATCTGCATACAGAAAGTTGACAGACTTCAAGAAAAAAGTGACTGAATTACCTTATTCTGGTTCTCTTTTCTTACTCTTAACAGGCCAGGTCCTGAAATGCAAGTGAGAAACTGGGCAAAAAAATGGAGAAGGTGCAGAAGATGGAGCAACTCAGTTTCCTAAGTGCTCACAGAAATATATTTGAAAAGTTAGGCCTACCTTGCACTGGAATTTAAAAGCTCTTTCCAAAGTGAGTGATGGCCATGAAAATTTAAAACAAAACAAAACATCCTTAAGATTAACCAAAGGCAGCTGGTTGCAGTGGCTCACACTTGTGATCCCAGCAGTTTGAGAGGCCGAGGTGGGCAGATCACGAGGTCAAGAGTTTGAGACCAGCCTGGCCAACATAGTGAAACCCCCTCTCTACTAAAAATACAAAATTTAGCCAAGTGTGGTGGTGTGCACCTGGAATCCCAGCTACTCAGAAAGCTGAAGCAGGAGAATTGCATGAATCCGGAAGGCGGAGGTTGCGGTGAGCTGAGATTGGTCCATTGCACTCCAGGAAGGGGCAACAGTGTGAGACTTCGTCTCAAAAAAAAAAAAAAAAAAAAAAAAAATTGACCAAAGGCAAGATGAAAGAACAGCAGCAGCATCACCTTGGAAGTTTCCTAACATCACTGTGTGTTGCCATCACAAAATCAGACCTTCAGCTGCTCCTCAATTCCCTCTCACTACTGTAAACCTATTCTGGGAACTTCGAGGTGCATCGTAGCATATTGTGCCTCAGTAGATATTTGACAACTTATATCCAATGATGGGTGGTTGACGACAATCAGGATTAATATTTTTGTTCAGTGTATAGGAAAAAAAAACAACAAGTTTCTGAAGCTGTAATTCAGAAAGATAAATCACAGTGAAGCACTGTAGCCTCATCAGAGGAAAGCAATTCACAATATGCCTTTTCTCCTTAGGAGAAGCCTCTGAATTTACTTGCCTCAACAAATATTTTTGGTTTTGAGTATAGTATGAGACATAACATGGGCCTCATAAACAAAGAGAAAATGCCCAAATAAACTCAACAAATTCTGGTTTTTGATGAGAGGGGTGAGTATAGTTTAGATGTTAAATAGATATTACAAATTGAGCATACATGTACTTTGAGCAAATACTCCAGGTGACAGCCAATATATACAATATTCCCCACAACCCTCAACAGAACAAGACAAAGATGGCTTTCAGAAAGTACCCCTGGACTTTAGTAGGGATTTTTTTTTTTTTTTTTTTTATTTTTTGTTGTTGTTGAGACGGAGTCTTGCTCTGTCGCCCAGGCTGGAGTGCAGTGGCCGATCTCAGCTCACTGCAAGCTCCGCCTCCCGGGTTTACGCCATTCTCCTGCCTCAGCCTCCCGAGTAGCTGGGACTACAGGCGCCCGCCACCTCGCCCGGCTAGTTTTTTGTATTTTTAGTAGAGACGGGGTTTCACTGTGTCGCCAGGATGGTCTCGATCTCCTGACCTCGTGATCCGCCCGTCTCGGCCTCCCAAAGTGCTGGGATTACAGGCTTGAGCCACCGCGCCCGGCCGCATAGTAGGGATTTTTTTTGGCTCAGCCCAGAGATGAGATGCTGAGGGCTACTGGAAATCGCTGAGTTTTCGGGCTGTGATGCCAGGCGGTGGGCAGCAACTTGTTCCTGTGGGAAAGACTAATCTATATTTATCTAAAACTAACTTATCTTTGCAAAACTGAACAAATTCAGTAAGGTAATATGTTGTGTCACAATTGGGCATATTAGCTGAAAGAGCAAATAACAGAACTAATATTTTCATACAGTATATCCATTAGATTAAGAAAATAGCTTTTCTGGCTATAATCTTTTCATAATCAACTCTGATTCTGCTATTTTCAGAAATGGTTTTATCAAAGAAAATGGAAGTAATGGTAAATCAAAACATTTAAGAAATTAAGTGATTTAATTTTTATGAACAATTAAAAAAGAATGGGAAAAAAACAAGAAAATATGGCTGTAATATTCTTTCTCCTCTGTCTCTTTGCATTATATATAATTGGTTGTCAAGATAATGCCAAAATGAAGATTTTCACAAGAGACATCCTTGACTGTCAGGCAAGAAAACTTCTCAATGAGAGTGGGAGAAATGGTGAGATAAAAATGAAATCTGATGTCTTTTCTTGGAAGGTTTGAATTAAAGTATCAATTGTCAACCTCAGGAACCCAAAATAATTGTGTTTGCCCAAAGTAAAGTTGAGCTCAGTCTCATTTCTTTCTTTCTTTTTTTTTTTTAAAGAGGGAGTCTCACTCAGCTGTTCAGGCTAGAGTGCAGTGGTGTGATCTCTGCTCACTGCAACCACTGTCTCACGGGTTCAAGCAATTCTCCCATCTGAGCCTCCCAAGTAGCTGGGATTATAGGTACCCATTATCATGCCCGGCTAATTTTTCTATTTTGGTAGAGATGGAGTTTCACCATGTTGGCCAGGCTGGTCTTGAACTTCTGAGCTCAGGTGGTCGGCCTACCTTGGCATCCCGAAGTACTAGGATTACAGACATGAGCCACTGTGCCCAGCCCAGAGTCTCAGTTTTCAAGATAGTTGCCACCTATTTGCAGGGAGATTGAGATCACCCAAAACAACAACCAGTATTATGTTTTTCAAGCAGCCCCTCCTTTTGCTCATGGATAAAATTAAAATTTACATGATCTTGGAAATTAGTCCCTGCATTTACATTATACACAATATATCTTGGAAGTAATATATTTTAGAACTGAAAGCAAAAATTGAGTAGTATTTTCTATTATTCTACACAATAATGCCATCTTTGTGACTGATTTTCTCATAGACCTGTGAGTTACCTCTCTAGAGGAATTTATTGTAAATATATCTATTTTGGGATGTTTGGAAAAATGAAGAATACTTCACTCTTCTAATTTGAAATGCCTTAACCTGTACACAGTTTTTCTCTAAGCATGGGATGTGAAGCCGGGTCATATTTGTGATCTTTGTGATCATGTAGCACTAAATTGAGGTATAAACAGAGATAAATTTCAAGTGGTACTTTCTGTTCTGGATGGAATAGGTGTGTACTTAGAAATTCCGCCTGATAAGGCAGCATCCCTATTGACTTCACAGGTTCTCTCAAAGCTCCTTTTTGTCTATATATTTTCTTATCATAACATATACTTTCTTTTCTTTCCTTTTTTTAAAAAAAAGATACAGGGTCTTGCTTTCTTGCCCAGGCTGGGGTGCAGGGACATGATCACAGACCACAGCCACCTCAAACTCCTGGTTTCAAGTGATCCTCTTACTTTAGTTTCCCAAGTGGCTCATATGACAGGTATGCACCACCATGCCCAGTTAATTTTTAAATTTTTCTATGGCTGTCTACATTTTCATATCAAGATAAAGCACAATTTAGATTTATCTTTTTTTTTTCAAAAATAATCTTTCACTGGGAGGTGGCAAGAGACCCATTTCTTCAGAATTCTCGTAGTGCTCATATTCTGTGGCAGGGATTGTGGGAAAGACAATTCCAGGAATAGATGAGCCTTGCACTCATCTTTGATGATGCACTTAAGCTCTGCATGCCACATCTTCAATCAAACAGGTAGTCAAAACCAGGAATAATCCCAACCGGAAGTGTGCATAATAGCTCAGGATCACAGCGGCTTGCAAGAAACACAAGTGACACATGCTTGAGTATTCTCTCTTTTAAAAACGATGCAATGCAATTTCATCAAGGCATGTATTTCACTACACCAAAGCAACAGGTACTATTAAATTTAATGAGAGGTATCCAATGCACTGTCAGGAAGTTCAAGGGGCAGAAGAGACTTGCTCCACTCTGGAGCCCTATCTCCTCCCACCTCCATTCTTCTAGTTTGACATGTAATCTTGTCTCTCTCTTTTATAAAGTGCTTCCAAGGCCAGGTGCGGGAGCTCACCCCTGTAATCCCAGCACTTTGGAGGCCAATGCGGGCGGATCATGAGGTCAGGAGATCGAGACCCTCTGGCTAACACGGTGAAACCCCATGTCTACTAAAAATACAAAAAAAAATTAGCCAGGCGTGGTGGTGGTGGGACCCCTGTGGTCCCAGCTACTCGGGAAGCTGAAGCAGGAGAACTGCGTGAACCCGGGAGGCAGAGCTTGCAGTGAGCCGAGATCAGGCCACTGCACTCCAGCCTGGGTGACAGAGCGAGACTCTGTCTCATAAATAAATAAATAAATAAACAAAAACAAATTAAAAAAATGAAGTGCTTCCAAGTCCTTCTGATTAGGATGCTGTCCTAAATCCTTCCTAAAGAGCTTTTGTAGCCACCAATACTGCTTCACTGTAGAATAAACTTTTTCTTATTAAGATTCCTCATTCATTCATCATCATCTCCTTTTTCCTCACTGCTCATTCATTTGTGAACCTAGTACCCATGTCATAGTTACTTGGTCAAGGTATAGTGATACTTCATACTTAGGAAAGAAAAATGACTAGGTTACAGTTCTTGCCTTCAAGAAATTAAAATCTCTGTGGTGTCACTACATTACACAGTGGAATATGGTATATATCACAAAAATATCCTATAGGTTTCTGAGAGGACTTCTTAAAGATGAAAAAGTGAGGGATGTACCTGGAAAGATGAACAGGATTTCAGCAGATAGAGACAGGTAGAATGAGAGAGATCCCAGGTGGAAGGATAAAGCAGACAGAAGAGCAGCAGAGAGTGCAGCTTTTAAGATTTCCTGGTCTCTGGCATTGGTCATGGATAGCTTGAGAGGAAAGAGGCAGAGAGGGTTTTGGGGAAACAGAGCTGCAGGGCCGAGTTAGATGTTAGATGAGTTGAAAAAAGAACTTAGGGCAAAAGCAGAGGGAGGGGGGTATTTACTCTTAACAGAGATGGCAGGGTGGGGAGGACAGATTGGTTTAAGTAAGCACAGGCCAGGAGCGTGAAGCGAGCTAGGTATTGCGAGCCTGGCCTAGAAGCGTGGACCACTGGGAAAGGGACAAAAGTTAAAGTATGACAAACCCTTTGTGTTCACCACATTTCTTTTCTGGATTCCTTAACCATTTGATCTTACTGGAATAGAAGTTATACTAGAACTCACTGCAAAGTGGAGTGAGGCTCACAGAGGAAAAACAGGAGAGGGCCTAACACAAGATTAACCTCCTCAGGGACCCCTGCAGGCACTGGGGGGCTAAGAATTGGGGAGACCTGGAGCAGCTCACTTTACAGTACAGTGAGAACAGGACTCACCTGGCTCAGGCCTGACATCCAATCATCAGCTCACTCTGGTTTCCTCTTCTGCTCCAGCTGAATGACCACACGTACTACAGCCATTGTTGCTCCCTGTGCCCTTCAGGGTATCTTTCCCAGCATCTGTCCCCGCAGCACCCCCACCCCCCACTCTAATTCTGAGCACTCAGCTTGCCCATCAGTCCAAGCCTTCTCCTAATCACAGCCCTCCTACCTCTGAGCCCCTCCACAGAGGCCTGTTGGTGGTGTTTGGCATTTTATGACAGCTAAACCAAAAAGCAGTGAGGTTTGATAAAAAGAGCCAAAAGTCAATCCTGGCAGGGGAGGATTTGCTCTTTGCCTTAAAAAGCCAAGAGTACCAGCTTTTGATGGAAAAATTTCAAACCTCAAAAAGTGTGAGTACATTTTGCCCCATCAATTACATCTCTCAGAATTCATCCTAAGGAAAAAAGAGAATGTGTAAAGATCAAGCACAAGAATATTCATGAAAGTGCTATACTATCACATAAACTAGAAATAGATGTTCCAGAAGAAGATCTATAAATATACTGTGGCACTTACATTCCATGAACTTCTATGTAGCAATTAAAGTAATATAGAATTATCATAGAGAGATGTCATATTCTATGGCTACTGCATAATATGGGATCTATGACAACAACTCATAGAGGACCTACGAAAGGGAAGGGAAGCATGATTGACCTAAGCCTCAAAATTAAACTTGAGGTGTTATCCCCAGATGAGGTAGGTATACCCAAAAGTTGTATCATCTTACACATCTTTATTATGTCACATCTGTATTATGTGACACATCAATATATACCATAATTTTCATAGTCCTGTTTAGGTATTTCCTCACCTTAGCAAAACCATTCTGGAACTTCAAAAACAGTGGACATCCAAGCCATGATGGACTTCAGAGTACGTACCTTTATGTACACACTTATATATTCAAGACAAATGCAAGGAACGGTACATGGAAACAAGTATCTGGGTGGCAGGACTGTATTGTCATATCTCTTTCTCTGTCTCTATTTCCTGTTTCTTCTCCATAATAGTAAAATTCAACTTTTCCTCCTCAACCAGGGAAACTACAAGAAAGGAGTTGGAGGCTCCTTCTGCCTCCTATTGTCATGCTTCTGAGGTAAACAGGGTCTCTGAAGTCCAGCCAGGACCTTGGATTTTGCTCATGTTACAAATGCCCAGGGTGAGGCGCTTGGTCCATGGAAGGTGGACTTGTTCAAGCGTACTTCTGATGACACATGTGGGATCATTAACAAGGTATATTTATTTTAAAAAGTACTGTTGATTTTACAACACTAAGGAATTATTTAAAATAGATTATGACTCGTATGTATCCCATAAACATGTAAAATATCATGTATCAATAAAAAAAGATTATTTAATTTAGAACTGTAGTTGCTGAAAAAAATGAACTTTGAATTCTCCTGTTGAAAACACAAAGCCCCTCTCAAATGAACAGAGGTTATGTGGAGATCTGGAAGTATTGTTGTGTCGCTGGTCTTCAAAACTAAGGGCTGTAAATATAACATACATATAACTAATTTTAAAGGTGTGTCTGAGAAAGTTTCCTACTGCCCTGATTTTCACAGATGAATTGAGATCTGGAATCCTAAAATAATTCTAAGGCAATCTATTGACCACTTAGGTATCATATGACTAGGAACCCACTGCAGTAAATTACAGGAAAGTGAGGCTCAGGGGATGGAACTATTCATACATTGGGAAACAAGCTGGTGAGAGCTGAAGATGGAATTAGAGACTTGTCTGGTTGTAAGGTCACTGAGTTGTGCAGCACTGCCCTAGGGTCAAATTACTAAGAATATTAATGAAAGACACTCATGAACCTGGGGATCAGATTAGAGAATGCATTAGCTTCAGCCATGCTACTAATCATACAAACCACAGAGCCCCAGGACCAGCTGTTTATAAATGTGGTGACAGACTATAAAAGTCTTTTCTTTTCTTTTTCTTTCTTTCTTTCTTTCTTTTTCTTTTTCTTTCTTTCTTTTTCTTTCTCTTTCTTTTCTCTTTTTCTTTCTTTCTTTCTTCTCTCTCTCTCTCTCCCTCCCTCCCTCCCTCCCTTCTTTCCTTCCTTCCTTCCTTCCTTCCTTCCTTCCTTCCTTCCTTCCTTCTTCCTTCCTTCCTCTCTCTCTCCCTTTCTTTCTTTCTTCTTTCTTCTTTCTTCTTTCTTCTTTCTTCTTTCTTCTTTCTTTTTCTTTTTTTTCTTTCTTTCTTTCTTCCTTCTTTCTTTCTTTTCTTTCTTTCTCTCTTCTCTTTCTTTCTCTCGCTCTCTCTTTTTTTTTTTAACTGGAGTAACCAGCGCTGCATAAGATCAGTTTGTGTTCCCAGCATGTGGTGAGTTAGAAAAGATGTGATAAAGATGGAGCAGTAACAGTTCACCTGTGAGAAGGAACCTGAAATGTCTTCGTGCATCATTCTGTGCCAGGACTTCCCATGAAGTACCTTATTTAATGCATCACAGTCCCCATTTTATGAAAGAAAATTTAAGTCTGCAACATCCCCCAGGCACCTGCAGCAGAGAGTGGATTCATCAAGATGCAAAGCTGCTGGTCTGCCCCTGCATGCTGCTTCCTGCCCCAAGTGTGAGGGGGACGAGCTGCCCTTTTTTCACCTGCACCTCCCTGGGCAGAACAGAGCATATCCATAATACTTTCTGCAGAAGTATCACTTCTATTTAACACCAGAAACACCGGGCACCAACTTTAAATTTTAAGTAAAGGAAAATGTGGAGCACTTGCAAAGTTACAAAACAAAAAGAAACACAGGAGGAAAATATTCCAATCCATTCTCCATCCTCAGCATTGACACAACAAAATAAAAGAGAACCTGCAACAACAATAAGATTTGCAAAATTTTGTAGTCAGAATCCCCAGCTTCTCTTCTCAGCCTTCCCTGTCCCTCAACTTTGCCTACTAAAATTCTGTTCCATTCAAAGGTCAAGGGAGACTCTGTATTGTTTTTGAGGTTTGGCTTTCCAAAAACCTTGGTTTTCATGAGTGTGCATGTCAAAGCTAAATCCCCTTCTCTTGTTACTGTGAGCTGTTTCAGAAAGGGTGGGAATGTAAGTTTCAAATGTACCTGCTAAAGGTGGCTGTGCAACGCTGACAGTAACTGTGCACGCTTCAAAGAGCTTGCATGAGCTGCAGGTGTGTTGAGTTCAACCATGATCTGCTGGGAATGCACATTCTCAGTGCAGGAGAAATGAAGTTGGTTCTAATTCTGCAATGCTGCAGAAAAAAAATGGCTAGGCATTATGAATTATGCCTGAAATTCCAGCTCTTTGGGAGGCTGAGGCAGAAGGATGGTTTGAGACCATTGTAGAAAATAGAATGGTCTATTTGAGGCCAGTCTAGGAAACAGAGTGAGACTTCTGTCTCTACAAAAAATAAAATTAGCTGGTTATGGTGGTGCACCTATAAGTCCCAGCAATTGGGAGGCTGAGGAGGGAGAATGAGGATTGTTTGTGCCCAAGAGACTGAGGCTGCACTAAGCTATGATTGTGCCACTGCACTCCAGCCTGGATGACAGAGTGAGACCCTATCTGGAAAAATAAATTACCATGGGCAGATTAAGTAGTTAGTGAGCCCACACTAATTTGCCACAGAAGGGAGGAAGCAAATTTGAGGCTGAAATCTAGTTCTTCATTTCCTGAAATCATTCATGCTCACTCTCTCCTTGCATGAAATGCCAACAACCTGGTTTCAATTTTAAGGTTACATTTGCAGCAAACAGTGCAGGTATTTCAGTTCAATGCCTTGGAACCCCCTCTAAGGATGATTCTACTAGCACTCATTTGAGAAGCCCTGTGTGAAAGCAAAATAATTTTTACATAAACAATCAAGTAATCCCATAGCACCTGCATACCTATGAAAACTCAAAAACTACCCTACACACCTGAGCATGATGTTTAAATACCAAGCCACTGGCATGTCTGGAACACCTGCACAAAGGAGATGTAAACCCACAAACATCTGCCAACTTAGCTTCCCTGTCACCTGCAACTGATGGTGGGCGAGATTGAGTAATCCCATGAAAATATCATTCCTACAAATTTAGAGTCACTAAAAACAAAAGACATAACAAACACACTCTTTTTGACAGTAGGCCTTATCAATGTTATTTGTCACTAAAGCACAAGGGAGTTTCATCAATGGACCTTGCTTTTTTGAAGCCACAAAAGTTAGTGGTGGTTTATTGACAGAATGACAGAGAAAGAGTTTCTCAGAATCATCCCCACATGCTCTTAACAAGCATATATACCCTCCAGGAAAATGAGGCAGTTCTTCCTGGGGGTTATAATTTAAATACACTAAAATGCACAAATCTTACACATTTAGTTTTCAGCATTTTAGCAACTGTTTACACTTTTGTAGCTACCACCCAAAACAAGATATAAGACATTTTTATTATTCCAGAAAGTCATCCTGTGCCCTTTTCAGTCAATCTCCACACTCGACGGGCTGCTGTCACTATAGGTAAGTTTTGCCTATTCTCAAACTTCACATAAATGGAATGACAGGGCATGAGTTATGTTGAATCTGGCTTCGTTCACTCAATATAATGTCTTTGAGATGAATTCATGTTGTTACACGTAACGGTAACACATTCATTTTATTTTTGGAATAGTATTCCATTGCATGAATATACCACAATCTCTTTATCCAATCTCTTGTTTGTGGACATTTGGATTATTTCCAGTTTAGACCTATTATTAAGAATAAGGCTGCTATGGAAAAGCTCCTACAGGTATTTTTGTGGGACATATGTTTCCAATTTTTTTTTACATACACAACTGGTAGTGGGATTGCCCTGTTATTTGGGAAGGCTATGATTAGCTTTATAAGAAACAGCCAGAGTTTTCCAAAGTGGCTGTCAGGACAAAGTAAATACACATGCATTCCAGTTGCTCCAGGTCCTTGCCAGCATTTGGTATGGCATCTTTCTGATGTGAGCCACTCTATTTTATCTCACTGAAAAGTTTCTATTAATCACTTATTAGGGCATTCAGAATATCCTGTAAAATGCCAGTATGACCTGACGATTCATGGATCCTAAATTAGAGTACTACTTTTGGGTAGTTGCATTAAGGCAAATGATCAAGAAGATCAAGATACATCTTCCTGGATCTTCAATCTCACCTAAAGATTTGGAGAACATATCATTTTACAAGAAAACCAGTAAAATTTTCAGAATACATTTGATTAATTTCTTTTTACCTAAAAACAGAGTCTTTAAATAAGTATCATTTTTGAGATGCGATACCATACTGAGGTGTGTTCTTTTTCTCTTACCCTACTAGAGGTATTTCAGGGCAAGTTTGAGGAACATGGAATTAATGGTCATCAATGCATTGCTGGGTTTGAAAACGATTTACATCAATCAGCGGAGGACCTCCACTGGTGATGTCAGCAGGAGCTCAGGATGTTCAGGTAGACATGGAAGGCTTTGAATCCCCAACCTGGAATGATGTTATGACTGTGCTTATAACCAGGCTTCCCTTGTTGTGGTCATTGCTGTGAATCAAGGTTTTTTGCCTTCCATGCAGTGGATTTGCTGAGGTGCTTCTCAAATCTGTATCTCAGAATTTAGACATATGAGAAAGATTCTCAGGAGGGGAGAGATATTCTCTTGGGGACATGATGATTGACTTCCTCGGCCTCACTGAGCAGCAGTGAATATGGACCGGGGGAGGAGAGTGGTAGACTCACAGGGACAGTCTCAGCACAGTGGAGCATGGTGGCAAAGAGTGAGGACTTAAGATTCAGATGAACCTTTCCTGGAACTGTGCCTCTGTGCCTTAGACTGAAACACTTAAGAGGTTAATTAACCTCTCTTTGCCTCACTTTCCCTCTCTGTAAAACCAAGACAGCAGTAGAACCTGCCTCACAGAACTGCCCTGCCTAGCATGTTAGCTGCACTCCTACTTCCACACGTTCCTTTTCACAAGAAGCCCAAGAAGCTGTGGAATTCTACTTCTCCACCCACAAATATCTGTACAGTGCCTTCCAGTGATCTTAAAACAGCTCTGGCTGTAAAATCACTTAACCGGAGCCAATGAGGTAAGAGGCTAGAACACAGAACCAGGAATCTGACCCCTGCAGGCTGACCATGATCCATCCCACAGGCAGCAGCCTTCCCAGAGCAGAAAAATCCAGGGAGCTGCTTACTGAGACATTTTCCCTAGTGTTTTCTTTAACTTGGACAACTGCAACTGAAATTTAGCAGCAGCTTGTAGCCCCCAAAATTCTTTCTCTTTCTCTCTCTCTCTGACTCTCCCTCTTGCTGTTACTCTTTTTACTGCCTTTACACACCAAACTACATGTTTGTTTGTTTGTTTTAATAGAATGATGTTCTTGGGGAAGAAAATATTTAAGAAAGATATCAGGGTAACACTAATGAAAATTGTAAAAAATGTCCACATTTAAAAGTCAAAATAATGCTATCTACTTTTAACATTGATTTACTTCCTTTATAAAATGAATAATGTGATCTGTGCCAAGATGGCCCAATAGGAACAGCTCCAGTCTCCAGCTCCCAGCATGAGTGACATGGAAGATGGGCAATTTCTACATTTCCAACTGAGGTACCAGGCTCATCTCACTGGGGCATGGAGGACAGTGGGTGGAGGACAGTGGGTGAACCCAATGAGCGAGAGTCGAAGCAGGGCGAGGCATTGCCTCACCTGGGAAGTGCAAGGGGGAAGGGAATTTCCATTCCTAGCCAAGGGAAACCATGACACACATCACCTGGAAAATCGGGTCACTCTCATCCTAATACTGCGCATTACCAAGGGTCTTAGCAAATGGCACACCAGGAGATAATATCCCGTGCCTGGCTTTGAGGGTGCCACACCCATGGAGCCTCCCTCATTGCTAGCACAGCAGTCTGAGATCTAACTGCAAGGTGGCAGCGAGGCTGGGGGTGGGGCACCTGCCATTACTGATACTTAAGTAGGTAAACAAAGCGGCTGTGAAGCTCAAACTGAGTGGAGCCCACTGCAGCTCAAGGAGGCCTGACTGCCTCTGTAGACTCCACCTCTGGGGACAGGGCATAGCCAAACAACAGGCAGCAGAAACCTCTGCAGATGTAAATGTCCCTGTCTGACAGCTTTGAAGAGAGTAGTGGTTTTACCAGCATGGAGTTTGAGATCTGAAAACGGACAGGCTGTCTGCTCAAGTAGGTCCCTGACCCCCGAGTAGCCTAACTAGGAGACATCCCCTACTAGGAGCAGACTGACACCTCACACCTCACATGGCCAGGTACACCTTTGACATGAAGCTTCCAGGGGAACGATCAAACAACAACATTTGCTTGTCAGCAATGTTCACTCTTCTGCAGCCTCTGCTGCTAATACTCAGGCAAACAGTCTGGAGTGGACCTCCAGCAAACTCCAACAGACCTGCAGCTGAGGGCCCTGACTGTTAGAAGGAAAAATAGCAAACAGAAAGGACATCCACACCAAAACCCCATCTGTATGTCACCATCATCGAAGACCAAAAGTAGATAAAACAACAAAGATGGGGAAAAAGCAGTATAGAAAAGCTGGAAATTCTGAAAATCAAAGTGCCTCTCCCCCTCCAAAGGAACACAGCTCTTCACCAGTAATGGACCAAAACTGGATGGAGAATGACTTTGATTAGAAGAAGACTTCAGACAATCACACTTCTCTGAGCTAAAGGAGGAATTACAAACCCTGTGCAAAGAAACTATAAACCTTGAAAAAGGATTAGATGAATGGCTAAGTAGAATAATCAATGCAGATAAGTCCTTAAATGACCTGATAGAGATGAAAACCATGACACAGGAACTATGTGACAAATGAACAAGCATCAGTAAATGACTCGATCAACTGGAAGAAAGGATATTGGTGATTGAAGATCAAATGAATGAAATGAAGTGAGAAGAGAAGTGTCAAGAAAAAAGAGTAAAAATAAATGAACAAAGACTCCAAGAAATATGGGACTATGTGAAAAGACCAAATCTGTGTCTGATTGGTGTACCTGAAAGTGACGGGGAGAATGGAACCAAGTTGGAAAACACTCTGCAGGATACCATCCAGGAGAACTTCCCCAACCTAGCAAGGCAGGCCAACATTCAAATTCAGGAAATACAGAGAACACCACAAGGATACTCCTCCAGAAGAGCAACTCCAAGACACATAATTGTCAGATTCACCAAAGTTAAATGAAGGTAAAAATGTTAAGGGCAACCAGAGAGAAAGGTCGGGTTACCCACAAATGGAAGCCCATCAGACTAACAGAGGAACTCTCAGCAGAAACTCCACAAGCCAGAAGAGAGTGGATGCCAATATTCAACATTCTTAAAGAAAAGAATTTTCAACCCAGAATTTCATATCCAGCCAAACTAAATTTCATAAGTGAAGGAGAAATAAAATCCTTTACAGACAAGCAAATGCTGAGAGATTTTGTCACCACCAGGCCTGCCCTACAAGAGCTCCTGAAGGAAGCACTAAACATGGAAAGGAAAACAGGTGCCAGCCATTGCCAAAACATGTCAAAATGTAAAGACCATTGATGCTAGGAAGAAACTGAATCAGCTAACAAGCAAAATAGCCAGCTAACATTATAATGATATGATCAAGTTCACACATAGCCATATTAACCTTAAATGTAAATGGGCTAAATGGTCCAATTAAAAGCCACAGACTGGCAAATTGGATAAAGAGTCAAGACCCATCAATTGCTGTATCCAGGAGACCCATCTCATGTGCAGAGACACACATAGACTCAAAATAAAGGGATGGAGGAAGATCTACCAAGCAAATGGAAAAGAAAAAAAGGCAGGGGTTGCAATTCTAGTCTCTGATAAAAAAACTTTAAACAAAGATCAAAAGAGACAAAGAAGGCCATTACATAATGGTAAAGGGATCAATTCAACAAGAAGAGCTAACTATCCTAAATATATATGCACCCAATACAGGAGAACCTAGATTCATAAAGCAAGTCCTTAGAGATTTACAAAGAGACTTAGACTCCCACACAATAATAATGGGAGACTTTAACACCCCACTGTCATCATTAGAAAGATCAACAAGACAGAAAGTTAACAAGGATATGTAGGAATTGAACTCAGTTCTACACCAGCAGACCTACTAGACATCTACAGAACTCACCACCCCAAATCAACAGAATATACATTCTTCTCAGCACCACATCACACTTATTCCAAAATTGACCACATAATTGGAAGTAAAGCATGCCTCAGGAAACATAAAAGAACAGAAATTATAACAAACTGTCTCTCAGACCACAGTGAAATCAAACTAGAACTCAGGACTAAGAAATTCAATCAAAACTGCTCAACTAAAACGCAACTGAACAACCTGCTCCTGAATGACTACTGGGTACATAACAAAATGAAGGCAGAAATAACGATGTTCTTTGAAACCAATGAGAACAAAGATACAACATACCAGAATCTCTGGGACACATTTAAAGCAGTGTGTAGAGGGAAATTTATAGCACTCAATGCCCACAAGAGAAAGCAGGAAACATCTAAAATTGAAACCCTAACATCACAATTAAAGGAACTAGAGAAGCAAGAGCAAACACATTCAAAAACTAGCAGAAGAAAAGAAATAACTAAGATCAGAGCAGAACTGAAGGAGATACACAAAAACCCTTCAAAAAATCAATGAATCCAGCAGCTGGTTTTCTGAAAAGATCAACAAAATTGATAGAATGCTAGCAACACTAATAAAGAAGAAAAGAGAGAAGAATCAAATAGATGCAATACAAATGATAAAGGAGATATCACCACTGACCCCACAGAAATACAAACTACCATCAGAGAAAACTATAAACACCTGTATACAAATAAACTACAAGACCTAGAAGAAATGGATAAAATTCTGGACACATACACCCTCCCAAGACAAAACCAGGAAGAAGTTGAATCCCTGAATAGACCAATAACAGGCTCTAAAATTGAGGCAATAATTAATGGCCAACCAACCAAAAAAAGTCCAGGACCAGACATATTCACAGCCGAATTCTACCAGAGGTACAAGGAGTAGCTTGTACTTCTGAAATTATTCCAATCAACAGTAAGAGAGGGAATCTTCCCTAACTCATTTTATGAGGCCAACATCATCCTGATATCAAAGCCTGGCAGAGACACAACAAAGAAAGAAAATTTTAGACCAATATCCCTGATGAACATTGATGCAAAAGCCCTCAATAAAATACTGGCAAACCGAATCCAGCAGCACATCAAAAAGCTTATCCACCATGATCAAGTGAGCTTCATCCTTGGGATGCAAGGCTGTTTCAACATATGCAAATCAATAAACATAATCCAGCATATAAACAGAATGAGAGACAAAAACCACATGATTATCTCAATAGATGCAGAAACGGCCTTGGACAAAATTCAGCTGCCCTTCATGCTAAAAACTCTGAATAAATTCGGTATTGATGGAACATATCTCAAAATAATAAGAGCTATTTATGACAAACCCACAGCCAATATCATACTGAATGGGTAAAAACTGGAAGCATTCCCCTAAAAACTGGCACAAGATAAGGATGCCCTCTCTCACCACTCCTATTCAACATAGTGTTGGAAGTTCTGGCTAGGGCAATCAGGCAAGAGAAAGAAATAAAGGGTATTCAATTAGGAAAAGAGGAAGTCAAATTGCCCCTGTTTGCAAATGACATGATGGTATATTTAGAAAACCCCATCCTCTCACCCCAAAATCTCCTTAAGCTGATAAGCAACTTCAGCAAAGTCTCAGGATACAAAATCAATGTGCAAAAATCACAAGCATTCTTGTACACCAATAATAGACAAACAGAGAACCAAATCATGAGTGAACTCCCATTCACAATTGCTTCAAAAAGAATAAAATACCTAGGAATCCAACTTACAAGGGATGTAAAGGACCTCTTCAAGAACTACAAACCACTGCTCAGTGAAATAAAAGAGGACACAAACAAATGGAAAAACACACCATGCTCATGGATAGGAAGAATCAATATCATGAAAAGGTAATTTATAGATTCAATGCCATCCCCATTAAGCTACCAATGACTTTCTTTACAGAATTGGAAAAAACTACTTTAAAGTTCATATGGAACCAAAAAAGAGCCCACATTGCCAAGACAGTCCTAAGCCAAAAGAACAAAGCTGGAGGTATCACGCTATCTAACTTCAAACTATACTACAAGGCTACAGTAACCAAAACAGCATGGTACTGGTACCAAAACAGAGATATAGACCAATGGAACAGAACGGAGCCCTCAGAAATAATACCACACATCTACAACCATCTGATCTTCGACAAACCTGACAAAAACAAGAAATGGAGAAAGGATTCCTTATTTAATAAATGGTGCTGTGAAAACTGGCTAGCCATATGTAGAAAGCTGAAACTGGATCCCTTCCTTACTCCTTATACGCAAATTAATTCAAGATGGATTAGAGACTTAAATGTTAGACCTAAAACCATAAAACCCCTAGAAGAAAACCTAGGCAATACCATTCAGGACTTAGCGATGGTCAAGCACTTCATGTCTAAAACACCAAAAGCAACGGCAACAGAAACCAAAATTGACAAATGGGATCTAATTAAACTAAGGAGCTTCTGCACAGCAAAAGGAAATATCATCAGAGTGAATAAGCAACCTACAGAATGGGAGAAAATTTTTGCAATCTACCCATCTCACAAAGGGCTAATATACAGAACCTACAAAGAACTTAAACAAATTTACAAGAAAAAAACAACCCCATCAAAAAGTGGGCAATGGATAAGAACAGACACTTCTCAAAAGAAGACATTTATGCAGCCAACAGACACATGAAAAAATGCTCATCATTACTGGCCATCAGATGAATGCAATTCAAAACCACAATGAGATACCATCTCACACCAGTTAGAATGGCGATCATTAAAAAGTCAGGAAACAACAGGTACTGGAGCGAATGTGGAGAAATAGCAACACTTTTACACTGTTGGTGGGATTGTAAACTAGTTCAACCATTGGGGAAGACAGTGTGGCAATTCCTCAAGGATCTAGAACTAGAAATACCATTTGACCCAACCATCCCAGTACTGGATATATACCCAAAGGATTATAAATCATGCTGCTATAAAGACACATGCACACGTATATTTATTGCGGCACTATTCACAATATCAAAGACTTGGAACCAACCCAAATGTCCATCAATGACAGACTGGATTAAGAAATGTGGTACATATATACCATGGAATACTATGCAGCTATAAAAAGGGATGAGTTCATTTCCTTTGTAGGGACATGGATGCAGCTGGCAACCATCATTCTCAGCAAACTATCACAAGAACAGAAATCCAAACACCGCGTCTTCTCACACATAGGTGGGAACTGAACAATCAGAACACTTGGACAAAGGAAGGGGAACATCACACACCGGGGCCTGTTGTGGGTTTGGGGGAGCGGGGAGGGTTAGCATTAGGAGATATAGCTAATGGAAATGATGAGTTAATTGGTGCAGTACACCAACATGGCACATGTATACATATGTAACAAGCCTGTACATTGTGCACATGTACCCTAGAACTTAAAGTATAATTAAAAAGGAAAAAAGATATCATACATCAGCAGCCTTAGAAATCAGTGACAAATGCACTGGAGTGTCCAGATAAGCACCAATTTTCCTGAAAATATGTTTCTTAGATCTCTATGGGCAAACATTTTAGGGCAGTTCATTTCAAGGAAAGAAAATTTTATATTGTGAGCTTTGATTTAGGGTTTTACATCCTCAGTCAGATCTTCAGGTAAGGTTAGGTTCTCAGTCATACTGGAGCACCTTAGCAATGGATACATATGTGCTTTTCCTTGCATGATACCCATAAATCGGCAATGATCCATTCAAAAAAAAAATGAATAATGTCACAACTACTACTACCATGCCTTCCTTCCACCAGCAGTTTTTGAATACTTATTGCACGTCAACCTCTTGATTACTTCTCAGAGAAACAAATATGAAGAAAGCACAGTCCCTAAAGGTTACTGATAGGCACAGACTCTACATGTTTGCCAGAATGGGATGTGTATCCTAGAGTAGTGATTCATTTATACACACATACTTCTGGGTGCACAGGAGGATTCACCAGCACACCCTGCAATCACTCCAAACGTCCAACAAAAGTTTTCCCAATCATAAACACATACAAATTTGGTCTATAATCAACCCTCATTTTCTCCCTTTTCCCTAGTACTTCCTATTTTCATCAATGACCCACTGCCCCTGGGCATAAGTGAGAGATGGGTCCTGGTTTCAGTTTCTACTCTCTTCTATCCACACCTCTTCCTGGGTACTCCCACATATATTATTTCCAAACCCTTGTGATAGAGATACTAATTATTCCCATTTCACAGATGAAGCAAATAAAGCAAATAAGGCTCAGGGTATCAATCCAATGTCATATAGTAAACGGCCAAGGCAATATTTGATCTAGGTCTCTCCAATGCTAGAGTCTGTGACTGTTTCATGGTTATATATATATATATATATTTTAATAAAATTTTTATGAGAGACAGAGTTTGGCTATATTGCCCAGGCTCAGGGAAGTGGCTATTCACAGGTGTGAGACCACTACTGATCAGTGCAGGACTTTTGATCTGATTTGTTTCTGACCTGAGCTTGTTCACCCCTGGTTAGGCACCCTGTTGGTTCCCTACTCCCAGGAGTTCACCATATTGATGTTGAGCTTAGCATGAATAACCTTTCAGCATCACCTTCTACAGCCCAGAACTCCTGGACTCAAGCAAGTCATCCTCCTGCAGACCTATATATATGCTTAGTAGACAATGGCTTTAATTTCTACTTCATAATTTACTAATATTTTCTATGTTATGACTTGCTATCATTTTAATAACTTTTATTTTCATCAATGGCAAGTCTTACAATTTGTATTAGTTTCAATTTTTAGCCCAGCAATCCTAGTCTGACTTTATCTCAAACACATTAATTATTTTGCTATATTCCTGACTATTGTCTTTTTCTATTTTGCTTAAAATGTAACAGTTTAAAATGATAAGTGTAATAACTGGACTGTTTTCAAGGAATGTTGCTATTCCTCCAGCATACTGCAGCTGTGCTATGTTAGCAACTAGTCATGCATCACTGCTCAGTAAAGCAAAAGCTGCTGTATCTTGGTGCTCAGTTAATAAGCAACACAGAGCTCATTCATAAACAGAAGATTGGGAATCTAAACAGTCCATCACATTTTACTGGATTTCATGGTTCCTCACTATTCCTTAGTAGAACAAGTACTATTAAGTTTGATACCTATGAAGCAAAAATAAAATTAGTCTTCAAATCATGCCAGAAGGGATCAACAGTGTACAAAATACAGAGGCATAGCACTTAACAATGGAGATGCATTTTGAGAAATGCATCCTTAGGGGATTTTATTATTGTGGGAACATCCTGGAGTGTACTTACACAAACCTATCCAGTCGCTTTGCCTCTTCCACCTGTTTCCCTTCAGCTCCTCCTTCCTCACTAGAGCAATGAAGCCACCCCATAGTCCACCTTTCAGCACTAACTATACCACCCCCTGGCTTCTCTTACACCAAACACATAGTATTTTATCCCATAATTATCCAAACACTATGAAGACACTTATGGGTGCTCTGCTGCTTCTTGATGTTACCTACATTAGCAACTGATATGGTTAGAATGGAGGTATTCCCCCACAAGCCCCCTTCTTTCTAACTGATTTCCATCTTGGCCAACAGCTCTACTACCTCCCTAGCTTCTTGCTTAGGCAAAACTCTAGCAGATGCCTTTGATTCTTCTCTTTCCCTAACCTTTCAGAAATACAAATAAAATCTTAAGCCCCCTAGTCAACTGAAAATACCCCTCTCTTGGCCAAGAGGATTCCAGAGAAACCTTAAAAACTGAGTTATTGGCCATGTCAGATGGGAGGTCAAGCGTGTCTCAGCATGTTCCCTCCTTGTTGGGAACAGGCCCCCAAATCTGGCCATAAACTGGCCCCCAAACTGGCCATAAACAAAATCTCTGCAGCATGTGACATGCTCGTGATGGCCTTGATGCCCAGGCTGGATGGTTGTCAGTTTACCAGAATGAGGGCAAGGAACACCTGGCCCACCCAGGGTGGAAAACCACTTAAGGCATTCTTAAACCACAAACAATAGCATGAGCGATCTGTGCCTTAAGGACATGTTCATACTGCAGATAACTAGCCAGACCCATGCCTTTACTTCAGCCCATCCCTTTATTTCACATAAGGAATACTTTTAGTTAATCTATAATCTATAGAAACAATGCTTATGACTGGCTTGCTGTCAGTGAATATGTGGGTAAATCTCTGTTCGTGGTTCTCAGCTCTGAAGGCTGTGAGGTATTTGATTTCCCACTCCACACTCTGTATTTCTATGTGTGTGCCTTTAATTCCTCTAGTGCTGCTGGGTTGGGGTCTCCACAACTGAGCTGGTCTCGGCACTTCCTTATCAACCCTTAGCCAAAATTTTTCCTAAGGAGAAAGCAGAGACCAGGTCTGGAAAACAAGAAATAGATGACTTGTTTCTTTGTCATTTTTAGCCAATTATCTGAGGCTGCTATCAGACTCCCCTTCCTCTTCACTGCTTCCAAGTGACAGCTCACTAGTCACACAATGCATTTCTTTCTAAACAGTGACCACCATCTCTGGATATGTTTTGGCTGACTCTTAAAGGATGCCGTGAGGGTTTTGGTGTCCTTCACTTTACCTTTTGATGTCAGAGGGGTGAAAACTCCACCTCAGATCTCACTAATGCTGCTATTTTTTAAAACATGCAATTCATGAAGAGGCATTAAGAATTGTTCCCAAACGGGTTTCTCCTCTCATAAATATTTGTAACTCCTCCTATAGCTCATTAAATTTGTGTACTTGGCCACCCCACTCAGCATGCATTTCTGTCTTGCCTTCCATTCTCTCCAAGTGCTTCCTCTCAGCTATGCCTCCCAGCGAACAGGATGGCCAACCTTCATTCTGTAACCCTTCATGAGAAATAGAGCTCTTTCCAAATTTTGAACCTCATGATTCTTCAGTTGACAGCTTCTACTCCAGTCCCACAGGTGCTATCACCCTAAACACAGGCATGTTCCTCATATCCACCTAACTCCCAAATGCAAGTCTTCACCAGTCACCTGGCCTCCCTGCCTCCACTCCTTCCCCTGTACCATCTATTTCCTACAGAGTGTCAGAGTCAGCTTTTAAAGTGAACATCAGAGGATGTCATTTTCCTGCTAAAGTTCTCCATAGGCTCTCCATCCCATCTCCAGAAAAGCCAAGTTTCTTGCTCTTTTACAAAGACATCCATGGTCCAGCTGCTGTGCACCCCTCTTCTCTCCTTTCTGCCACTCTCCCTGCCACCTGCTCTTTCCTGCCTGTCTGGTTGTCTGTGGCCCTGTCCTCAGAACATACCATATTCTGTGTCCCTGGCTGAGCTTGGCCTCCCCTGGCATGGGCAGCACCAGCTCTGTTCCTCATTCAGATCTCTGTTGAGATGGTGCCTCTCCTGGGAGGCTTCCATTATCTCTGCGATCTGCAGGAAGTACCCAATCCCTTGCTATTGTAATTCTTGACATAACCATAGTGTATTTTCAGGGCAGTATACCAAACACCTTTATGTGTTACCTGGCAAAACTATAAATAAATTAGGCCCTATATCCTCAATTTGTCAGACATACCCTGGCTAAGGGGGTTACATGTGTTGTGGCATGTCACGCCACAAGGAGCAGAAAGAATAGCTCCTCTAATACAGAATTGCCAGGGCACACTGGCAGGCCATCTTAAGCTGGTCTGGCTCTATGGAGCTCCAGCATTCAGACTGGGAACCAATGCACCCATGCAGTCATGCTTGTCAGTAATAAACTTCTCTGGACTTACGCTAAAACCATATTTTATTGATATGTCCAATATGTTTTATGAAAACAGTCTCAAACTTGGGTCTATCTAATATTACCAGCCACTTAACACTATGTGCTAACTTTTTATGCTTTCAGCCCTGGATATTCTTTGAAGAATATTTTCTATCAGGAGTTCTAAAATCCTTCGGTCCTCATATTGATGCAAAAAAATAAACACACGAACAAAATCTCTGTGCTTCATACCAAGGTAAGATCCAGCCTGTGGCCCCATACAGTCACCAGTGCCATCAAATAGGCACTACAGAGGAGAGGGATGCAGGGGGCAGCTCCAAACCACGAATGAGAGAGCATTGCACTCTGTATGCACGGTGTCCCAGAATACCTGTGTGAAACAGGTGTAAGAAAGAAAGATGACAAATTTGTGTGTGTGTGTGTGTGTGTGTGAGAGAGAGAGAGAGAGAGAGACAGAGAGAGAGAGAGGTGAAAGTTTCCATTTGTTGTTGCCATTGTCTTTTAACTTATTTTTCATAGGCATCAAGAAAATTCCCCCCCCAAGCCAAATTAAATGTCTCATAATCAAAGAGATTAGTAGGTGGTATGCAAGATAGGCTCTGCATGGAAAGTACTCAAGCTGAAAACACCTACTAATAAAATGAGAAAAGGCTTTGAAGGTCACTCACCTCCGTATTTTTAAAAGACTATGAAGCCTCAAAATCAAGCAAACTATACACACACACACAAGCAATTCAGTACAGCAAATCTGTTAAATATATTATGGCGGAATTTTTTAAATGTATCAGACAATAGAAAACCTTCTTTGGCCTGTTTTTTGTTGTTTTCCCAGTGTGGGACACTTTGGTCATCCCTGTTAAACACTCATAAACTTAAATGCAGAAGCAGTAACTGTAGTATATTCCCTCCAACATCAGTCTGAACCCACCTCAGAGTTCACTAATAACATTTATATACTGTAAGTTAATAGGGATGAAGGCAAGGATCAAGTGGCTCAGATCTAAGAAGCAACTTTATTTCTACCCCATTCAGAATATAATACACTTTAAATCATATCACCTTTGAGTGGCAGAACTTTGCCCTAAAGAAACATCAAATACATGTTGAGGAAAACCACAGATCACTCTAAAACTGGGTGAAAGCAATGAACAGCATGTATTAAAACACACTTCTTTTAAACAAAAGTAAATCTCAGGGACCATCTTTGGCTTCACTAAGTCCACTCAGGAAGAGACACAGCATATTTCTAAGGCAATGTGAGGTTCATTTCCTCATCCAGAGCTTGATAGAGCACTTATGGCCCATCACAGAACGTAAGCACCATTTTGTCATCACAGACTCTCAATTCAGAGCTTTGCTGATTTGTAAAAATGTGTTTTAGGTTGTAATTTGGTAGACATAACATAACCTGTGAGTAACGCTTTAAAACAAATTTCATAATATCTACCATGTCATTTTTAACGAATATCTTCAATACCTTCTGTTTCCACAGAACTTAAATGCAGCTTTGTTTTTAAATGTTAAAAACATAGGTCTTTATTTAGCTCTATGGAATATTCACTTTTAAGTATACAAGGCTCCAACAGGCCAGGCATGGTGGCTAATGCCTGTAATCTCAGCACTTTGGGAGGCCGAGGCAGGTGTATCACGAGGTCAGGAGTTCGAGACCAGCCTGGCCAAGATGGTGAAACCCCGTCTCTACTAAAAATACAAAAATTAGCCAGGCATGCTGGTGGTCACCTGTAATCCCAGCTACTCGGAGGCTGAGGCAGGAGAATCACTTGAACCTGGGGGGTGGAGGTGGAGGTGGAGGTGAACTGAGATCACGCCACTGCACTCTAGCCTAGGTGACACAACAAGACTATCTCAAAAAAAAAAAAAAAGTAACTACGAAAACAAACAAACAAACAAAAACCAAAGAATTTCCAAATATTTTCTTATTTCTATTCCACAGACTTATGGTCAAAATCAATATGTCCAACAAGAATAAAGAAAACAATTATTGTGTAAAATGCCATCTAAATCCCTAACATGGATTTCTGTCTCTTAGAAGCTTGAGTTAAAAATAGATCAATTTGAGAATGATCTGTTGGTCATTAGGACATAAGTACAAATACAGATCTGGTGAAAAAACATCTACAGCATTCATTTTGTCCAGTGAATCACTGGAAAATATTTCATTAAAATGCATTCCTAAAATTGATATGGAAATTATTTAAAAAATTTAATTGATGTACAGTTTTCTTCTACCTAATATTTGTGTGGCAAGTATTCTATTAGGTATTTAAAGAAATACAAAGGATAAAGAAGATATATCTCTACTTTCAAAGTAAATTGAGTTGTAGGCAACTATAAGCTGTTGTGCTAACAATATATATTTGGAAGTTGTTAGTTTTCAGCCAGATTTGAAGCCTTGGTATATATGATGTAAACTAGAGAGACAGTAAAAAATTTAAAAATAAAAATAAATTGAAGAGAAAACTATTCAACCCAATTTAAGAGATGAACGATAGAGGAGAATAAATTAATGAAATAGCAGTAAGGAAAGCTAGAAAAGAATTATGCTTCAGGAGCAAAAGACAAAGAATTTTTAGAAGGAATGAATGGGCAGAAATAAGTGCTACCAGGAGAGCGACAATCGTGAAAGTTAAGGAGAAGTCACACGTTTAGGAAGGAAGATGTAGAAGTGACAGAGACAACATGCCACAGGAAGAGGTAAGGAGCACAAAAACCTATACCAAGCCTCAGATAATCGTCCATTTTTAGAAAAACACTAATCCACCAATGGACCTCAAGCAAGGGTGAACAGGGTTATGATGAAAGCCCATCTCAAAGTTTTCTCTAAGAATGGTGAAATTACTGCTTGAAGAGTTCTATAGCCACCAAATAGAGAAAAGTAAGGGATTTAGAAAAAACACTAGGGGATTTTTCATGCACACTTTCATGCAATGTTTCATCTAGGGAATTTTTCATCCTTTCAACACAAAGATTTAACTTTTTATTAATTTTAATTAATCATTTAAATTACACATATGACAAAGGATGAGCAAACAAATTTAATAGCCACTAAAAGACATTAGTCTGTATTAGGATGTGGAGGAAAAAGCTCAGGGCTGAAGCAACAACAACAAAAGTAGTAAAATAAATTACTGTCTCTGAAGGTGGTAAAAAATAAAATTTAAATATTTGTGGAGAATGCAAAAAGGATGTTTCTCTTATGTGGTAGAAACTACACTGTTTCTTGGCATAGCCACTGATAGGTCATAGAAAAAAATGCCGTATTTAGGTAAAGAAGAGAAGGAAACTTCAGAAATAGTCTTTCTAGATTTTATTAATCTAATAAGAAAAAAGTTTCTTATTTCAACAAAATTTTCATCTATACGAATGACCCCATAAAACTTGCAAGTTTCTATAAGGTTGAATAACCCAGCTGCAAAATATTTGAGAACATTGCATATTCCTAGCCACATCGACTCTCCTGATCAGTGACTGCAGGCAATGTCCATACTTTGTTGCTTTCTCTTCTGTTTTAGCTTTTTTATGAACTTGGTAGAGAAAAAAAGGAAAGTATTTTTGTCAGCCAATTGCAGAAATTTTATACAAAATATTTATAGGCATCTTTTAGACAAAGTTCTTTAATGAGATAAACTCTGGTGTTACTAAATTCTCAGTCAGAATACTGTTTTGGCCCTACCCTGAAATTGCACACAGAATTTCTTACAGAGCAATCATGACACTGTCTTGCTGACCTGTGCTTCCTTTGTTAGGAAGAAGGCTGTTTATCCATTCTGCAAATACGGGTGGTCCCTAGGGTCTGGGCTCTGTTTCTGTCTCCTTGTGTCCATCTCCATTGGTAGTGCTGGTAGCATTCTTCTATGACCTCAAACATCACCCAAATGGCAGTAATAGCCAAGTCAGTGTGTTGAAATAAATTTCTTGATTATCTATTACATAAGCAGCCCACTGAAAAATTTATTCAAAAATATTCCATCGAGAGTCAAAAACATATTGACATGATTATTATTGGTCTGTTAAAGAAAACAAACTAAAAAAACCGGGATAAACATTTGATTTGTTAACTCAATAAACAAATCAAAACTTAGATGTGATTATAACCTAAAGGGCTCACAGGGCAAATGTGAAGCAAACTTCTGTCTCAAGGCCTGCATATGGAAGATACATAGTACTTATATTTGTTGTCTTTCTTTCCTACTCTTGTCTGAGTTTAGTATTAACAAAAATTGGGCTGAGAAATTTTTTTTTTTTTTTACAATCTTATGGGTTATTTTTAGTATAAACTTTTTAGAAGAATATACATACATAAAGTGCACAAATCAAATGTGTGCATCTCAAATGGTGTTCCATTTTCTAAAAGTGAATACATGTGGACGGCATTTATATTTTTAAAAAGTCAGAAACTACCTCCTCATGCCCTTTCCACTTCTCACTCATCATCCCTCAACCCAGGCATAACTACTCTCCTGACCTCCAACATCATAAATTAGTTTTTCAAGCTTTGGAACTTTATCCAAATGACTCATACGGGATGGATGTTCACAGAGCCTACTTAGATATTATGGATCCTTGCCAGGTATACAAAAAGTATTGCAGATAAGCCCAACAAACATTTGGGCTGGTGGTACAGAGGCAAAAGAATTTACCAAGTCAGTTGTAAATAAAGAAAGGCAAATTTATTAGAAAGTATAAAAATATGTTGCAAGAAATCAATAAGCACATCAGCATGAGAGAAGCCAACTGCAATAAAACAAAGTTTTGCTGGAGATTTTATAGGATAGTATTTCTGCTGTGTGCTGGAGAGGGCTTTGTGCAGTATTGACAACACCAAGGTTGCAAGTGAGCTAACTTGCAGGTGCCTGGTGGTAAGTTGGGTGCAGGAGGGCTATATGTTCTGAACCATGAAGAAAAGCATACTTATAACTTATCTGCTTTCTCTTTTTGCTTTCCCCTGGTCCTGCTAGCCTGACTCCTTTTTCCCAATAGGACTCCATAAAAAGTGTTCTGGGTCAGCTAGTCAGCTGTTGTCAATGTACCTGAGCTGACTATCCTTTTCTTTGTAAAGTTGACCCCACGACGAGCAATCAGAAAAACCATGTAAAGCCTATGGAATACTAACGGGCTGTGGATTAGAAGCTGCCTCCTGTTTTTCTCACCATTTTCCAAATGGAAAACCTGGTTGACTAGTCTTGGGCCACAGATCCAGACCCCAGAGGTAGCACAGAGGTGGAACCAGCATCATTTGAATGTATGTTCTAAAAGAGGGCAAGGGATTAAGGGCCTGTGATCAGAAGAAAGGGAAATGAATGCAGAGCAAGCAGAAGATGACAAGATGCCACTGCACCCTGCACAAGAGATGTCTTTGCTACTGCTGAACAAAGTGGTAGGGTTTGTCTTCTGAGGACACTAAAAAGTATCTGTACATTTAAATATGTCCTTCTTTCAGTTTCCATCTTTCATTGAAATCAGCTCACAACCATTACAGAAGTATTGTGACTCAAAGTTCACATAGGAGCACAGACAAAAGCAACTTAGATTTCTCTTTAGCCAAATAAATACCAAACACTTATGACAGCTGGTTGCTCAAAGTTCATAAAATGGCTGGCAAGATGGCCGAATAGGAACAGCTCTGGTCTGCAGCTCCCAGTGAGACCAACGAAGAAGGCAGGTGATTTCTGCATTGCCAACTGCGGTACCCTGTTCATCTCATTGGAACTGGTTAGGCAGTGGGTGCAGCCCATGGAGGGCGAGCAGAAGCAGGATGGAGTGTTGTCTCACCCAGGAAGTACAAGGAGTGGGGGACCAAGTGGCTGTGGCCAGACTGCCTCTCTACATTCCTCTTCACTTGGCAGGGCATATCTGAAAGAAAGGCAGCAGCCCTAGTCATAAGCTTATAGATAAAACTCCCATATCACTGGGACAGAGTACCTGAGGGAAGGGAGCGGCTGTCAGCACACTTTCAGCAGTCTTAAACATTCTTGCTTGCCAGCTCTGAAGACAGCAGCCAATTCTGACAAGGAAGGCTCTACCAGCACAGCACTCGAACTCTGCTAAGGGACAGACTGCCTTCTCAAGTGGATCACTGACCCCTATGCCTCCTGACTGTGAGAGACCTCCCTACAGGGGTTGATAGACACCTCATACAGGAGAGCTCTGGCTGGCATCAGGTTGGTGCCCTTCTGGGATGAAGCTTGCAGAGGAAGGAGTAAGCAGTAATTTTTGCTGTTCTGCAGTCTCCGCTGGTGATACCCAAGCAAATAGGGTCTGGAGTGGACCTCCAGCAAACTGCAGGAGGTCTGCAGAAGAGCGTCCTGACTGTTAGAAGAAAAACTAACAGACAGAAAACAATAATATCAACATCGACAAAAAGAACCCCCATACAGAAACCCCATTCCAAGGTTATCAGCCTCAAAGATCAAAGGTAGATAAACCCATGAAGATGAGGAAAAATCAGCACAAAAATCCTGAAAATTCCAAAAATCAGAATGCCTCTTCTCCTCCAAATGCTTGTGACTCCTCTCCAGCAAGGGCACAAAACTGGACAGAGAATGAGTTTGACAAATTGACAGAAGTAGACTCCAGAAGGTGGGTGATAACAAACTCCTCTGAGCTAAAGGAGCACATTCTAACCCAATGCAAGGAAGCCAAGAACCCTGACAAAAGGTTATAGGAACTGCTAACTAGGATAACCAGTTTAGAGAAGAACATAAATGAGCTGACGGTGTTGAAAAACACAGCACGAGAACACCGTGAAAACCACAGCACGAGAACATCATGAAACATACACAAGTATTAATAACCAAATCTATCAAGCAGAATGAAGGATATCAGAGATTGAAGATCATCTTACTGAAATAAGACATGAAGACAAGATTAGAGAAATAAGATTGAAAAGGAACAAACAAATTTTCCAAGAAATATGGGACTGGACCAAACTTACAATTGACTGGGGTCCCTGAAAGTGATGGAGAGAAAGTTGGAAAACACACTTCAGGATCTTATCCAGGAAAACTTCCCCAACCTAGTGAGACAGGCCAGCATTCAAATTCAAGAAATACAGAGAACACCACTAAGATATTCCTTGAGAATAACAACCCCAAGACACATAATCTTCAGATTCTCTAAGGTTGAAAGGAAGGAAAAAATGTTAAGGGCAGCCAGAGAGAAAGGTTGGGTTACCCATAAAGGGAAGCCCATCAGACTACCAATGGATACTCTGCAGAAACCCTAAGAGCCAGAAGACAGTGGGGGCCAATATTCAACATTCTTAAAGAAAAGAATTTTCAACTCAGAATTTCATATCCAGCCAAACTAAGTTTCATAAGTGAAAGAGAAATGAAATCCTTTCCAGGCAAGCAAATGCTGCAGGATTTTGTTACCACCCAGCCTGCCTTACAAGAGCTCCTGAAGGAAGCACTAAATATGAAAAGGAAAACTGGTACCAGTCACTGCAAAAATACACCAAAATATAAAGACCAATGACACTATGAAGAAACTGCATCAACCAATGTGCAAAATAACCAGCTAGCATCATGATGACAGGACCAAATTCACACATAACAAGTTTAACCTTAAATGTAAATGGGCTAAATGCCCCAATTAAAAGACACAGACTGGCAAACTAGAGAAAGAGTCAAGACCCATCAGTTTGCTGTATTCAGGAGACCCATCTCACATGCAAAGACACACATAGACTCAAAATAAAGGGATGGAGGAAGATCTACCAAGCAAATGGAAAGCAAAAAAAAAAAAAAAAGCAGGAGCTGAATCCTAGTCTCTTATAAAACAGACTTTAAACAAACAAAGATCAAAAGAGATGGAGTAGGGCATTACATAATGGTAAAGGGATCAATGCAACAAGAAGAGATAACTATCCTAGGGCCGGGCGCGGTGGCTCAAGCCTGTAATCCCAGCACTTTGGGAGGCTGAGATGGGCGGATCACGAGGTCAGGAGATCGAGACCATCCTGGCTAACATGGTGAAACCCCGTCTCTACTAAAAAGTACAAAAAAACTAGCCGGGCAAGGTGGCGGGCACCTGTAGTCCCAGCTACTCGGGAGGCTGAGGCAGGAGAATGGCGTAAACCTGGGAGGCGGAGCTTGCCTAAATATATATGCACCCAATGCAGGGGCACCCAGATTCATAAAGCAAGTTCTAAGAGACCTACAAAGAGACTTAGACTCCCACACAAGAATAGTGGGAGACTTTAACAAAATAGTGAGAGGTATTTATGATAAGCACATGGCCAATATCATACTGAACAGGTAAAAGCTGCAAGCATTCCCTTTGAATGTCAATATTAGACAGATCAATGAGACAGAAAATTAACAAGGATATTCAGGGCTTGAACTCAGCTCAGGACCAAGTGGACCTAATAGACATCTATAGACCTCTCCACCCCAAATCAACAGAATATACATTTTTCTCAGGAACAGATAGCATGTATTCTAAAATCAACCACATAATTGGAAGTAAAACACTCCTCTGCAAATGCAAGAGAACAAAAATTATAACAAACAATCTCTAAGACCACAGTGCAATCAAATTAGAACTCAAGATTAAGAAACTCACTCAAAATTGCACAACTACATGGAAACTGAACAACCTGCTCCTAAATGACTACTAGGCAAAAAATGAAATTAAGGCAGAAATAAATAAGTTATTTGAAACCAATGAGAACAAACACACAATGTATCTGAATCTCTGGGACACAGCTAAAGCAGTGTTTAGAGGGAAGTTTATAGCACTACATGCCCACATCAGAAAGTGAGAAAGGTCTAAATTTGACACTCTGAAATCACAATTAAAAGAACTAGAGGAGCAAGAGCAATCAAATTCAAAAGCTAACAGAAGACAAGAAAGAACTAAGGTCAGAGTAGAACTGAAAGAGATGTAGACGCAAAAAAACCCTTAAAAAAATCAATGAATCCAGGAGCCAGTTTTATAAAAAGATTAACAAAATAGATAGACCACTAGCCAGACTAACAATGAAAAAAGAGAGAAGAAACCAATAGACACAAGAAAAAATGATAAAGAGGATATCACCACTGACGCCACAGAAATACAAACTACCATCAGAAAATACTATAAACACCTCTATGCAAATAAACTAGAAAATCTAGAAGAAATGGATAAATTCCTGGACAAATACACTCTCCCAAGACTAAACAAGGAAGAAGTCGAATCCCTGAATAGACCAATAGCAACTTCTGAAATTGAGGTAGTAATCAATAGCCTACCAACCAAAAAAAAAGTCCAGGACCAGATGGATTCAAAGCTGACTTCTACCAGTGATACCATTCCTTCTGAAACTATTCAAAACAACAGAAAAAGACAGACACATCCCTAACTCATTTTATGAGGCCAGTGTCATCGTGTCATCCTGATTCCAAAACCTGGCAGGGACACAACAAGAAAAGAAAATTTCAGGCCAATATCGCTGATGAACTTTGACATGAAAATCCTCAATAAAATACTGGCAAAATGCATCCAGCAGTACATCAAAAAGCTTATCCACAACGACCAAGTTGGTTTCATCCCTGGGATGCAAGACTGATTCGACATATGCAAATTAATAAATGTAATCCATCACATAAACAGAACCAATTACAAAATCCACATGATTATCTTAATAGATGCAGAAAAGGCCTTTGATAAAATTCAACACCACTTCATGCTAAAAACTCTCAATAAATTAGGTATTGATGGAATATATCTCAAAATAGTGAGAGGTATTTATGATAAGCACATGGCCAATATCATACTGAACAGGTAAAAGCTGCAAGCATTCCCTTTGAAAACCAGCACAAGACAAGTATGCCCTCTCTCACCACTCCTATTCAACATAGTATTGGAATATCTGGCCAGACCAATCAGGCAACAGAAAGAAATAAAGGGTATTCAAATAGGAAGAGAGGAAGTCAAATTGTCTCTGTTTGCGGAAGACATGATTGTATATTTAGAAAACTCCACAGTCTCAGCCCAAAAACTCCTTAAGCTGATAAGCAATTTCAGCAAACTCTCAGGATACAAAATCAATGTGCAAAAATCACAAGCATTCCTATAAGCCAACAATAGACAAGCAGAGATCCAAATCATTTGTGAACTCCCATTCACAGTTGCTAAAAAGAGAATAAAATACCTAGGAACACAACTTACAAGGGACATGAAGGATCTCTTGAAAGAGAACCACAAACCACTGCTCAAGGAAATAAGAAAGGACACAAACAAATGGAAAAGCATTCCATGCTCATGGATAGGAAGAATCAATATCATGAAAATGGCCATATGGTCCAAAGTAATTTATCGATACAATGCTATTTCCATCAAGCTACCATTGACTTTCTTCACAGAACTAGAAAAATAAACCTACTTTAAATTTCCTATGGAACCAAAAACGTGTCTGTATAGCCAAGACAATCCTAAGCAAAAATAACAAAGCTGGAGGCATCACGCTACCTGACTTCAAGCTATAATCAGTATGGTACTGGGACCAAAACAGATGTATAGACCAATGGAACAGAACAGAGGCCTAGGAAATAACACCACACATTTACAACCATCTGATCTTTGACAAATCTGGCAAAAACAAGCAATGGGTAAAGGATTCCCTATTTAATAAATGGTGCTGGAAAAACTGGTTAGCCATATGCAGAAAACAGAAACTCGACCCCTTCCTTACACCTTATAAAAAAAATTAACTCAAGATGGAATGAAGACTTAAATGTAAAAACCTAAAACTACAAAACCCCTAGAAAAACCCCAGGCAATACCATTCAGGAGATAGGCATGTGCAAAGACTTCATGACTAAAACACCAAAAGCAATTGCAACAAAAGTCAAAATTGACAAATGGGATTTAATTAAATTAAAGAGCTTCTGCACAGCAAAAGAAACTATCATCAGAATGAAGAGGTAACCTAAGAATGGGAGAAAAATGTTGCAATCTATCAATCTGACAAAGATCTAATATCCAGAATCTACAAAGAACCTAAACAAATTTACAAGAAAAAAATCAAATAAGCCCATCAAAAAGTGTTCAAAGGATATGAATAGACACTTCTCAAAAGAAGACGTTTATGCATCCAACAAACATATGGAAAAAAGCTCATCATCACCGGTCATTAGAGAGATGCAAATCTAAACCACAATGAGATACCACCTCATGCCAGTTAGCATGGCGATCATTAAAAGGTCTGGAAACAACAGATTCTGGAGTGGCTGTGGAGAAATAGAAATGCTTTTACACTGTTGGTGGAAGTGTAAATTAGTTCAACCATTGTGGAAGACAGTGTGGCGATTCCTCAAGGATCTAGAACCAGAAATACCATTTAAGTTTTCATAATGTACATAAAAAATAAACACTGTTGTTTGAAACCTGCTTTACCATAGGAAAGATTGGGCTCATGGACACAAGACTGCAGCTCAAACACAAAGTCTGCTTATTCTTTCTAACTCTACATTTATCTTTAAAAAATTAAATTGCATTGCAGGATAAGTCACTTCAAATACACTTTATTAAGTGCAAAATGTTAAGCAGTGTTAACAATTTCTTAGATGCTTGGTTTATTATCACTGTAGGTGCTATACAGAGTCACCAAGTGAGGAGACTCACAACTTGGAGTCTAACTGACTCCAAGGGAAATTCCAGCTACCCTACTCCCTGCCTAGACAAAAAGCTGATTCTTTCTCTCTAAGCCTCAGTTTCCTGAGGTTGCATATTACTGAATGAGGTGATGCTAAAGTTATTATGCAAGTAATTGCATATAGTAAAAGCATATTTTCATAAATATTTCTGTCTGACACACAGTAATTGTTCAATGAAAAATAAACTCTTATTTACATGCCTTATTTTCTTTAATTTCCATAAAAAATCCAAAGATAGATATTGTCTCCTTCATACACCTGAAAAGCTGAAGCTGAGAAATAACACAAGTTTGGCTAATATGGACAACAGACTTAATATCATAAATGATTTAGGCATTAGGTTAATTTAGTTCAAACCCTACTTTCACAGTTATAATTTTAACTGAATAGAAAAGAAATCAGATTCGGATCACTTTAATTTAGGAGGATTCAAGAGAATCCAGAGGCAATTGTGATAAAGGGGGGTGGTGTGCCCACCACTGCCTATAGAAAGAATCTGAAACTACTTTAAGGAACTTCCAACTTAAAAAATATATATACTTTCTTTTTCATTTGTTAATTAGGAAAATAAAACCAAAAACAAGTTGGTATTATAAGTAACAATGACAAAAACAATTCTGTGACACAATTGTTGTCTGATGAATGCCTGAGTTTTCTGATTCTAGAACCCAAATATTTATAGGCTGTGAGAATGCACCTCACTAGCACTAGTCAAGTCAATGTTTCTGACATTTTTTAAATTATCAGTTCAGAGGGCTTTTTATTAGAGTTTTAATTTTTTGTTGTTGTTGTTCTAGAAATTGCCTCAGGCAAGGATTGATATCAGGAGCCTTCAAGGAGCTAAATACACATGAATGGGGGACCCCAAAGTGTAGGTGACAAGAGTCACAGGTATGGGAGAAACCAGGAAGTCTGTGCCATGTTAACTTTGCTCATCTCATTGTGCTTTGTATTCAGATAAGAATATCATCCACAGGCCAGGCGCAGTGGCTCATTTCTGTAATCCCAGCACTTTGGGAGGCCAAGGTGGGCAGATCACAAGGACAGGAGATTGAGACCATCCTGGCTAACATGGTGATACCCCATCTCTACTAAAAATACAAAAAAATTAGCTGGGTGTGGTGGTGGGTGCCTGTAGTCCCAGCTACTTGGAAGGCTGAGGCAGGAGAATGGCATGAACCTGGGAGGCAGAGCTTGCAGTGAACCCAGATTG